>NW_025335549.1:14674579-14740250 GCF_004798865.1 Varanus komodoensis | reverse complement strand
GCCGCGCCGCTCCGCCTCGCGAAGGCGGCGCCGAGCGCTGCCCGCCCCCCGGCCCGCCGCAGCCGCAGGTGCCCCCCCCGACCCGCTCGCTCCCGCCAGGCGTCCCCGCGAGCGCGGCGTCCGTGCACCTCCCTCGCTCCCTCCCCGCTGGGTCTGTGCACCCCGCGCCGGGCAACACACGAGCGTGTTGCGCACGCCTGCACTGCAAAGCCCCTGGGCGCAGAAAGCTGGCAGGGCTGGTCTGGGGGAAGGTCCTGAGCCGCTAGTTTTCCTTCCACGGGGACTGGCGGCTGGAAGAGAGGGAGATGCGGAGAAGCTTTTGCCATATCGGCCCCTGCCGATCTGGCACACAAAACTCCCCGGTCCTACCCTCGGCTGCTAGCCGGCGTGGTGTGGATTTCCTACCTGCGGAATTTAGCGATGCCTGGCGTGAAAGCCAGGCAGCGAAAAACAGTTGACGGGAAGAAACTGGGTGGGTTCGAACTGCTGTGCAGGAGGAGATATTGCAAATATTCTGGACTGACGGAAGGATGAACAAGACAGCCTTGGGTCACCTCAAGCCAGAACTTGCCCTGGAAACAAGTTGAAACAGAAGCTCTTGCACATCCTGAAAAGGAGAAGGTCACTGGTGAGGTCAATCATGGTAAGGAACATCGAAGGCCAAAGAAGGGGGAGACCAAATAGGAGATGCATCAAATCCATAAAGGAAGCCACAGTTTTGAGTTTGCAAGAGCTGAGCAGGGCTAGGAAGAGAGAGAGATTTTGGAGGGCTTTCATTGATAGGGTCACCGTACGACAAAGATGATGAAGGTGCATAAAAATGACGTGGATTTAGAGAGAAGAGCATTTCAGATTCTGGCCCCCTAGGAAACTGGAGGTCAGGGAGAAGCATTCTGACCCACAGCTTTTACCTGGCACATGAGTAGTTTCCTCCCACCGGATGTTTCATACCCACCTTCATCCGCATGGCGAAAACCAGCCTCCTCTCTGACGTGCTAGTTGTCTAAGTTCAGTGCGTCGTTGTTGCTGTTTTAGATGGAGGTGCACGCCATCACATCAGCCCTGGCTGGACATAAACACTAGCATGCCAAGGGGGGGAGGAGTGAGTCTCCCGTGCCATGCTGCTTGCCGTGCTACCGTTCCCCGTGCGGCATCTTGGCTTCTTTTGGCATGGAGAAATACTTGGCCACATCAGCCCCTGCCTGCAGTCTGAAGCAATGTGGCGTTGGAGCACAAGAGGGATGCTCCCTGGCTGGGTTCACACAACACGATAACTCCAACCGGCCTGCAGCTCCCATCAGCCCTCATCTCTTGGCTTTGCTGGCTAGGGTTGGGTGGACGGTCACTCTGCCCAACACCACCTCTGGGTTTTTGAGAGCCCTTGGAAAAGACACCTTTCGTGGGAGGCCCTCGACGATCGGCCCAGCCTTGTACTGCCTCGTCCTCTTTCCCATCCTCCTTACCATGTGCTTGCTTAACAAGGAGAGAGCCCAGGAACGAGCAGAAGAAGCACTACTGCAGTCCTCCTCTGCAAATCAGTTGTCTGAACCGGAGCCAGGAGGATGCGGGGGTGAAGGAGAAGAGCAAGCACGAGCCATTTGCCTGCGGGCACGCACTAGAGTGTGTGTGTCCGCACAGCCATGCCGACCTCTGATGGCAGCCCTGCTCACCTTACAGGAGTCGAGACTGATGCTCTTCACCTGGGAGCCAGCTCTTGCCTGGGGCATCCTCTGGGGTGGTGGATGGGCTGGACTCCTGGCCATGGACAAGGAAGCACCCAGTTTGTGGTGATGCAACAGAGCTGCTGCAGACAGTTTGAGCAGGGCTGTTCACGGTCCTTCGTTCCGTGCTGTTAGAAAGGCAGCGATCATGGGCATATCCGTGTTTTAGAAGAAAGCGCCACAAAGGCACTTACTTCGGAGTAAATTTCCATCTTAGAATAGTGGTGCGTGTGATCCAGGTTGGAGTGGACCTTGAGGCCCAAGTCCAGGGCCTTGGCAGCCCACCCACCCCAAAGACCACCCAAGAGAACAGCGGGTGATGCAGGCTGCAGGCGCAAATCCTGTCTTATTTCCGTACTCAAGATGGTGCTGCGATTTAGGTGGATTTGAAGCACAGGGCCTGCGCGTGTCGGGCGTGTGTGTTTTAACTGGGGTTGGCAAACAGTTTATTTATTTTATTTAAAACATTTCTATGCCGCCCCCATCGCAACAAAGCCTCGGGGCGGCTCACAAAGAATACACAAAACATACATAATAATAATATATTACATAGTTTTGCAGTTGTGCTAGCACAGAAGGGGTTGCAGAGCATGGAATGTCAAAGGGCAAAGGGGGAGAGGAACATGGGTCGTGCGCTCCAGAAACATGCAAAGACACGTGTGGCTGACTAAAGAACAGCCCACAAATGTCCAGGACCCACCTGTGCCAATGAGTTTGTGCTGGTGAACAAAGGATCGCCCAGGCTGACAGTTCAGAAAGTGACGCGCTTGGTTTTGCTGGGAAATATATCTGAGAACTATTGCCCTAAGCTAATACAGGTGTGGGACCTATTATTTAAACCCCACCTTTTCTACAAAGTTTTAAATGCCTTGCAACAATTTAAAATAACATTTGGACATGTTTAAAGCCCTTTCAGTTTGCATCATAAACGCTAAACATTGAAACTTGACAACAGCAGCCGAAAATAAACACACAGCCATCAAAATAGAAACAATAGTGTTAAAAGAACAATGCACCATTTGTTCCTACCAATCCTAGGGAAACCTTTTGGAGAAGAGCTTAACCTTAGCATCCAGATCAGTAGGGACTAAACACAATGGTAATTAGGAGGTTCATGCAGACACAGTTGCCGGAGAAAAGAATTGTAGCAATAAACAGCACTGTATTATCATTAAGAGATGTTTGCCATTCCCGGTAACAGGAATGATGTGAATAAAGGTCTCAAGCAACGCCTCCCGCAATGCCACAGATGACGAGCTTTATTTCAGACAAATAGCATAGACAGCGGTTGTGTTGGGTAACAGTCCTACCATCCTCCCCCAGCACAGCCTAGTTGATGGGGGATGATGGAACCTGTAGTCTAACCCATCCAAAGCACAGAGGTGCAGGGGGCTTCATTAGGTGTCTATGTCAAGAAATGTCTTCTCGGAGCTGAATGAGGAAATTGCTTCTTGGCTGATCCCGTACGTACCCCTTTCCAAGGTTAGGCAGTACAGAGAATTATGCTATTTTGCCATAGTGCTCTGCTCCTCAGTCATTACTCATGTGGTCCACTAGCTATTCAAAATTGCCCCAACTCTTGCTGCTAAAACCAGAACCGGCAGAGCCTTTTCAGCATTGAGTAATTTGTTAGCTTCCTATGAACCAGAGTCAACATCCTTATCTAATTTCAACAGCAGAAAAGACCTCCAAAGCAGCTAGCTTCCCGGATATCAGCCACTGCTTCTCTTCACTTTCCCTTTTATTTGGTATGGGATCACCTCCCCTCACCCCTTGGTGGTCTTGAAGCCATAGCTATTACAGGCAAGCTCACACATGCATTTTAATGCCTTCCATGGATTCCAGGGGAGTTTAAAATCAGCTTAGAAATTATTCTTAAGGGTTGCCCACTAGCTGGTGAGGGAAAGCGCTGCTTTTCAACACACCAGTTCCCAGTGACCTTGCTGCAGCTACACAACTCTAGGCCGGATGGGAGGGACCCACTCTAGAACCGCAGGAGTTCCCGCTAAGATTTCAACACTGCCGCAGTGTGCCAAGGGTAAAGCATGCCCTGGCTTAGCTTGCAACTATAAGACAATTACACTGTCAAGCAAGCAAATACAGTCAGTGATGAGTGTTCTGAAAGGGTTCTGCTGATGGTCAGATACCGTATTTTTCACTCTATAAGATGCACCTGACCATAAGACGCACCTAGTTTTTAGAGGAGGGATCCATGGAAAGCTTCCTGATAATCACAGGCACATTCCCCATCGCTTCCCCAAGGGCTTCATTAAAAGACGGGTTGCCATTTGAAAACACACACCGACCTGTGATTAACAGCTCTCACCGGCGCTGGAGGAGGGGGGGGCGGAGCAGGGCGCGCCAAGCGCATGCCGGCCAGGTGTGGTGCAGCTGGGCCGGCAGTGTGCCAGCAGTGGTCTTCTGGGCGGCGGGGCGGCAGCAGGTCTTCCCGGGCGGTGGGGGTGAGCAGTCCGTCTCTCCGTGCGGCCGGCAGGTTAAAGCCCACGGTTCCTCCTCCTCCGCACCGCTCCCCCTGAGCGGCACAGCTCTCACCTGCACCGGAGTTGGGGGCAGAGCAGGACATGCCAAGCGCGTGCCGGCCAGGTGGTGCCACATGGTGCAGGCGGTCGGCAGCGTCCCGGGCATCGGGCACACACACATTCGCTCTATAAGATGCACAGACATTTCTCCTTACTTTTGAGGGGGGGGAAGTGTGTCTTATAGAGTGAAAAATACGGTAGTTTGACAGATCAAGATGAATGGCCATGCTTTTGTTTGGAGCCTATAATGTACCTTGCCAAAATAAAAATAAAAAGCATTTACTTTTCAAAGATGGGAGTGGCATGGCCATCTTCCAAACTGTAGATCAGCAAACTCCATTAAGCTGAATGAAAGGAATTCTCATACCAGTTCTTCTAATAGAAAACTTGACCTAGATTAACAGAGGAGCTTCCAGTTTAGCTGGTTTGTAGCTTAGGCCAGGCTTTTCATAAATTTTCCAGACTTCATTCCCATCTCACCTCTTTTGCTCCATTTCTTTCACGCTTGACAATATTGGATTTTGGTTTTTTTATTTATTTTTTATTTTTTGCTGTATTTTGTTGTTGTTTTTAACGTGTTAAGGTTTTATTGTGTTTTTATCTTGTGGTTGTGAGCTGTGGCACAACTGGGCAGCATACACATGTTTTAAATAAATGCATAATAAATAAACCGTATTAAAACAAATCAAAGTTTTAAAAAATGTAGCAATGTGATCAGATACTAAGAAATAACTACAACAATATCCTTCAACAGTCCAGTACTAACGCCTTCTTCTTAACCAGATCTACACTGAAAACTGGAGGGAGGGAGAATCTTCCAAAATACTTTGGGCTCCGTAGCATGTCAGGATTTGAGAATATGTTCCTTCATTTTGTGAGTACTGCACTGCGACTCAGGAGATCCGGGTTCTAGTCCTCACCGAGCCATGAAGCCTGCCGGGTGACTTTGGGCCAGTTGCTGCCTCTGAACCGAACCTACCTTAAAGGTTTCTGGTTGTGAGGACAGAATGGAGAGAAGCTTTTAAGCCCCCTTGGGCTCTTTGCTAGAGGAGGAATGTCAGGATATAAATGCAATGTAACAACACTGGTTTTTGTTGGTTCATTTCCTTCTCTACTAGGCCAATTTTTCCCTACCCCAAGATGTGCTGGGTCACTGCTCCCATCATCCCCCAGCCAGCCAGGCTAAGCCACCTGGGGAATGGTGGAGATTGTGACACCAGGCTGGCCTGTACTGATTGGCACTGGCCAACCAGGCTTTTGGAAAACCTTTCCCAGATTTACCTGGGAGGATGGCTGCAGGTGGTCTTGGTCACAAGAGGAGGCAGCATGTTGGGCTGGACCAGCGGCCTCCATTCAGTGTCTCAGCCCTTCGGCTGACCATCCACTCCGTCGATAGCTGCACAGCTACTGGCTTTTTCCAGCTGTACATTTCAGGAACACCTTGAGCAGGGCTTGGCATTACTCCGGGCCCAGCCCTGCCCTCCAGCACGCCTCTGCACAAAGGATTCCTGTGTGGACTGACATGTGCTTTGAATGCAACGCCCCTCAAGACAGAGGAGCCAGTGTTCCCAGCTCTGAAGGGCAGCACTTCGCATCCGCAGCCCCTTCAATGGCCACAGTGACCACATCGTGAATGGCTTTGTACGGCCAAAAAACCCGGCGCTTTCAAGAAGCCCGCTTGGCAGCTTTGCTTCCCCTGCCCCTCCTCCGCTTGTTCAACGCCTCTGTTCCAGATGTTGCAGCCACCGCCATCTCCGGGCTAGCACCCTCCAGATGTGCAGGATGCAGCTGCCATCCTCCCCCAGCCAGTATCTACAAGGAACCAGATTAGGCAAAGCTTTTGAGAGTGCATTTCTAGCAGGGCTGGTGACAGGTCCTGAAGCAACCTTCTCTGGACCCTGCCACATTAATCCACACGGATTTTCTTGCAAAAACAAAGCCTATGATCTGACAGTCAAGCCAGAATGAGCTTCGGGATGGAAGTGGAAGCATTTTGCAAGCTCAGGTGTTGCTGATTCAGAGATTACTATGCCTGAAACTGCTAATCCACACTCTCTGAGCTCCTAGATAGCTGACTAAACATGTGCACACAGCATCCTCTTCCCCACTTTGGTTAGAGCTATGCTAAATATTTGTGTCTGTGCATATAAATGAGCTCTTGATATTTTATTCGACTTGCATGCCCACACTTCCTGCTGTGGTGATGAATAAACGTTCACCTAACTCATATGCCTGCAAGGAATCCTGCCTAGGGCAGAGCAGGCAAAACTCTCCTGATGTTTTAGCCTACAGTTCCCAGCATTCCTGGTGCTGCTAGCTACTGCCAAAAGGGGCTGTAGACCAAACCACTGGAGGACATCTAGAAAGCTACTACAACATGCTCCTCTAGCTGGACTGGTGTTTGAATCCGTATAATGCACATCTATGCAGCCAAAGAGTGACTCAAGACATCCAGGAAGTAGGGATGCATGTAAAAGGCCCTTGTTAGGTTAACAGGGTACATTTGTCTAAGAAATGGTAGACAAATGCCTGCTTTTCTAATGCTTGGCACCCTTTTACTGACTTTATGAAGGCTAAGCACAGTCTGGACATTGATAGATATACAAGTTTTCCTTGTTATAATCCAATTAAAATGTGAAAATTGTTGCTATCTCTCTACAGTGTATAACTGTTTTGCTTTTCACTCATCTGATAAAATGCTAGCTCTTCCGAATGGTACAAATGGTTTTGTGCAAAAGTTCAATTATGCGGACGCTTGGGCTGTTTTTGTTTTGGCTTTGCTTTGTTTGGCGTTTCTTTTGTTTTTGCATGGATTTTCTTGGTGTATCATGTATTGTATGAATGAAAAATGCAGGGAGAGAGAAAATAAAAACCTTAAGGTCTGCTTTGCATTTGAATCTCCTGATCTACTGGGTTCACATCTACTAATGAAAAGCTACCAGAATGGCTTCCCAAGCCAGAATCAGGTAAAGCTGCAAGTTCTCACTGAGCCAGGATTAGTCCGAGATGTTTTGCTGCCCAAGAACGAGCAACAGACAGCCCCCATCCATGCACCCAAACCAGCAAATCATTTTAGCACTTGAGACAGAAAATTCCCAGAAGCACACCTCCAAATGCCTGGCAGAAAAAAACCCAAGAATAACAAACGAACAAATGGATCCAGCATGTCTCTTATTTTTTTTATGATCACTCACATATACTTTGGTCCAGCTTTATACATGTTCTCCAGGTGGGTTGTCATCCTGTTCTCGACACAACAGAAGGAACAGTTGTTGGTGGAAAATGCATAAGTCAGCCTCTATCTGGTAGCCAGTCCGTTCACAATGTTCCTTACCTTTTGGGAACATCCAGAACATTCTGGAAGCTCACTTAAGTCCTCTAGATGGCAGCGTGATTATAGGCAATGGCTTACTGCCAAGTTGGAGAAGGACAGTGCCCCCAGTGTGCCGTTCAGTTCTGCAGGGTGCCTTGATGGCTACCAACTTGGGTGGCGACCAACAGGGCAAATACATGGAGAAGAAGGCTATCCATGGCCCAGTATGGGTGGCTCGCTGCTACCCCATTTCAGAGCCAGAGTGCCTATGTATACGAGTTGCTGGGGAACATGGGTGGAAGGGTCTTGGGGGCCCTTGGCCTGACCCAGTATTGGGCCTCTTTTTATCTTCTTATGAAGGGCGGGGGGGGGGGGCAACTGGGCAGTCATCTTCTCACTGGTGCCTTCCATGGAATCCACCACCCAGAAAGGCTTCCAGTCCCACGATGGCTATCTTTTCAGCATTCATTGAAGCTCTCCTTTTCCCCCAGGCTTTTAAATTCTAAACTGTGATAACCTTTATTTTATTCACTATTTTAAATGTCAGTTTTCTGTGACCCGGGCAAACAGGTACCCTCCAGATAGTCTGGACCACAACTTCTAGCATTCCTGACCGTTGGCAATGCTGGCTGAGGCTGATGGAAGTTGTATTTTTTAGCTATTTGAAATGGTTTTAAATTCACTTTACATTGTTTTGTTTTTTATGATATTTGTATTTCATTTTATTGTTTTGTTTTATGTACTGTTGTAAACCACCCAAAGAGCATCAGCTAAGGGGCAGGATAGAAATAAATAAATGATTTAAAATAGCTGGAAATGACCCAGTTGCTTCACCCCCTCTTTTAGCACTTTGGGGTTTGCTCCCATAAGAGTCTTGTATTGCTATGAACTGACCTGATGATATTTATATTGAAATGTGTCATAGAAATTAAATACACAGAGAAATGTATCCCCAGATCTCCCAGTATCAAAAATAAAATTATCCAGTTCCAAACTACGAGCTTCTTAAAATGCTACAGCAGAGAAAACAAACAAAATATCAATTTTGTTGAAAGTTCGTGGGATGTCACACTTTTAATTTCATCAGCTCCTTAATGGGGATATGTGGAGTGTGAGGTCCCCCTGGTGGATGTCTTAATATATTAATGTCCCCTTCTTTATTCAATCAATGATGGGGAAATGATGATGCATATATTGATTAAAATTAGTATATCCTCTGTTCTCTGGTGAGGTTCATGGCTCCTGCTCACTTCTTCAGGATAAAAATACTGCTGCTGATACACAGTAATGATGAACAAAGCAGTTTTTTCTAACTTGAAACCCGCAGGATGTGTTGGACTCCAGCTCCAATCATCCCCACCAAGCATAGCCCAGGATCCAACGTATCTAGAGAGTACAAGACAGGAGCAAAGCCTGGGATGTTCCAGAAATGGAAGATATGAATCCTTCTCCTTTCCATGGCTTCTTTGAAGAGCACTTGCTGCTGGAATTATTGTGGTCCTAAAAATGGCCCTTAGAAGTTGGTGGAATGGGACAGGGAATGAAGCGATACTAAGGGAGGGCTGACACTTCTAAGCCCATCCTGCCACCTCTAAAGGGTTTGTTTTTAACTGGGAAATTTGAACTTCTTTCAAGGGGTACCCAGATTTCATGGCTGTGTAGTCAATGAAAGAGAAATGGGTATTATATTTCCCCCCAATTTACTTCCTAGCCATGAAATCTGTGAATATTTCCTAGGAAAACAGTGCAAATCTTCTGGACAGTTATGATTTCTCAGTCTTGCTGCTGGTTGGTTTAAATTCTTCACAATGGCACTTCCTTCTGGTGCCACTGTCTCTGAATGTATGGACACAATTACAAATATGAATACTGGCCTGGATGGGTTTCTAGTAACATGGTCTAAAATATTTTCCCACCTCTTCTTTCCAAAATGTTATTGTCCTTATAACCATATTTTTTAATCTGGTGGCATTTCCTCATTGTTGTTTGTACTGCAATGATTCCAAAGTCTGGCAGAAGGAAGTCTTGCTGTGCCAACTATTGATCTATTTCACTAATGATGGTAGACACTAATGACTGATATTTTGCCCAATCGATTGCAAAAAGTTATTACAACACTGGTGAGATCAGACCAGGTGGAATTTATTAAACATAGACTGGGGGTTGATCATCTTAGATTAATTGTTGATTTGACAGTTTTAAATATTGATGGAACAGAACAAGCTGTTGTTATTTATTTGGAGGCTGAAAATACCTTTCTCAAAAGTGCTGGCATTTTATTTTTGCTACATTGACTAATTTTGGCTTTCCTGTAAATTCTTTGAAATGAATCTACACTGTATATGAAACTCTAAGAGTTATAGTTATGACTAACAGTCTGTTTTTAGATTTTGTTTTAAACTTAGGAGAGGTTCCAGGCAAGGAAGTCCACCTTCTCCATTGGTACTTGATTTAAGTTTGGAGCCTACAGTCTGTGCTATTAAATTTAGTTTTGGTCATGATAGTTTAAAATTCAAAAGTCTTCTTTATGTGGATGATCTCTTATTGGTTATTTTTAATCTCTAGCCATCCATTCCGGTTCTTCTGGGTGATTAATACTTTCAGAGTTTTGTCCAGCTATTCAGATAACTAGTCAAAATCTGAAATGATGCTGCTTGGAGATAGTTTACCTCATGCTGCATTAGCTAATTGGGAATTTTGATGGTGACCAAACTGTGTTTCTTACCTGGGAATACTTATTATTATTATTATTATTATTATTATTATTATTATTATTATTATAACATTTCTATGCCGCCCCTTGCCGAGACATCTCAAATTATTTGTCTTATCTTGAAAAGGTGGACTAATGAACTTCCACAGGATATAGAAAGTTGAGCATCTTTTAACTTTACCTCAAATCCTGGGATAACTATCTCTCCCCATTTTTTGTGTAATTTATGCATGAATAGACCTACAATCTTGTTCTTTTAGTACATTGTCAAATGTAGGGTAATAAAGGATCACTTCACATTTCCACCTCTTGCCTTTTACTATTTTCTTTCCATAACCAAAGCATTCCTGCATAACAAAAGGCATGCACGGTGCTTTGATGACTCAAAACAAACTACAAATTTGGGGGCACAAATTAAAGTTAACTGCAGCTCATCTTAGTCTGTTTCCAGAGCCAGGGAGAGGAGGATACCCCTACAGCAAAAAGATTAAAACCAATGAAGGAAAGCACCTTTCAGTTGATTTCAAGCTCATATGCCGAGTTATTGTGATGCAGATTGCAGGTCCACAGGCCAAGCACTGTGGGTGTTGTGCAGATTCTGCTGCGGCAAAGAGGAAGTCTTAAATTACCTGTGCCAGGTGAAACCTGAACCATGTGTCTCCAAGCCCTGGCTCTGGCAGAGCACACTGCATCTCTCTCACACACAGGTGCTGCACACACTCATCCACACAGCCACACACGTGCTTCCAAATGAACGATATCATAACATTGCATCAATTCACTCATGCCATCCACCCACTGCTCTCTCTCTCTCTCTCTCTCTCTCCCTTCCCTCTTTTCTCTTTCACTGTCCTCCTCTCTCCCCTCCTTGGCTTTCTTCTTTCCTTGAGCCCACTTCTCTTTGCACACCAGTTAGACTTAGCCAAAAAAGATTTCACATGGGTGGCTGGGAGGTGTTTTGTTTTGCTTGTCTGGCTAAACTTAAGCAAATGGGTGTGTGCTATTTTGGCAGGAAGTAAAGGCTTAGGTTTCTCCATGCTCCTCAAAATTCTCCCAAAAACCCAAACTTTAGCAGGGACGTGGAACCCCTTTAAGCCCTGATGCTGAATTCAATTTTAGAGAAGATCTCCCCTTAGAATGTATCTTTTTAACATTCTTAATCAAATTCAAATCAATTTATAAAAATTTAAAAACATCTTTAAATCTAAGCCAAGTCCCGTTCCTAGTTCATGATATGTTGTTGCCACCTGAAGAAAATAGGCTACCTAAGATGCTGCATTATTTTATTTAAAGAGGGAGGGGTTGTTTTGTTTTTCAATCCTGCCAGGAATTTTGGAAGAGAAACACAAGGCATGGCGCTCCATAAATGTGTGTTGTTGGCTGGGCAAAGTTAGGGTGGCCGGGAGTCCTTCTTTACGGAAGATAGTCCTCTGTTTAAAAGGCAGTGGGCAGACTGCCCTGCGGCTTCACTGCCATTAGCCCGGACTCCTTTCTGGGGAGGCCATCTGCACTGGGAGTTGGAGGTTTTGCAGTGCTTGCATGCCTTTCTGGATTTCCAGTTCCAGAAGGTGGTGCTGGTGGACAGTTGGTGTGCTCCTGGGATATTCCACCGTGGCATCCCTGATGGCTCAGTTTTGCCCCCATCCATGTCTTTGAGCATCTGCAACCGGAGTGGGCAGTTCTGGGGGTCAGGGGACCCCTGTGAGTGCAGAACTGAAATGACATGAAAAGCTGTGTCTGTAGATGCTACAAAGCACCAAAGGGTCGAAATTAGCTTTCCTGCAAGCCAGCTTTAGAGCTCTGTAGGCACTAGGGACATTGTGTTGGCTTTGTGAACTGAACTGGAGGGAGGCCGTGGCATTTTGCCCACTCTGGCCTCCCTGCATCTTTTGGGAGAGGTTTCCCAGCAGCGCTGAATGAGGCATCAGCAGGTGAAGGACCCTGACTCAGCCCTTGCTCTCCTTCTGAGTAAACGCAGAGAGGGCTGAGCCAGGCCTTGGATCCAGCAGCAGGCTGGGGGAGGGCCACAAATAGAACCTTCACCCAGACAAGAGAGAAGCTTTGGGAGGCAGTGGCTGGTCTTTTGGTTAAGTGGCGTTCAGCCAGATCCAAGTGGAGAATGCGTAGTCTGGGGCTGCTTATAGAATGAACTTTGGAACTTGAGATCCAGGTGGATGCAGTCACCTTTCTGGAGCTTTCTTCAGTTTTGGCTGATATACCAGGTGTGACCCTACCTGGGCAGAGAGAGACACATCCCATCCCATCTGGATTATTGCAGCATGAGGCTATCCCTGAAGAGAGCTCCCAGAGGGCTTCCAGATGAAGGCTCTTAGTGCCACCAGCCAGGAGAGACCATGCACTCTGGCAAGGAAAATGGTGGAAGATGCAACGGGACAGCAAAAGCCAGTGGCAAGCGGGAGAGGAGAAGAGCTGGGCCCTGTAAAATTCCCTGGAAGAAGCAAGGCAGTGGCAGGATAAGAGGCTCACCTGGAAGCATCTGTAGGATGTCCTTTGCCCCTTACAAAACCAAACCGGTTTAGCACCAAAGAGTGTTAAAAATGTGGCGACTGGTATCATACAGTGCTACAGAGCACCACATGCGGTTAAAGAATTACAAGATTATCAAGCTTAATTAGCATTAGCATAGCCCTCCTGAGGTGCTCAGTATGGCTTTCTTCTGCTCAACCTTTAAATCTGGTATTAAGAGGAATGGCAGTTAAAATTACATTATGAAACAATAATTAGTTTCAAGGCAAGATCTGAGTGATCAGGATAAACCGTTTGTTTATCCCAAATCTCCCCATGTGCTTCTTAAACCCCGTGCACGGGTGCCAACAGTCCCTACCTTGTAAGCTCATGTTGTGCAGCTTTTCTCCAGACCACTTTCCTACAGAAGGACAAAAAACCTAAGTTCCCTACCATGCATCCTGAACTTCTTGAAATTTGTGCTGTGCCTTGCAAATCTTTGCAAATAGCGTGCAGACATTTCTAAAAAGCTTGCTTTATGTCATGTTTCTGTTGTTTTTATTTAGCGTCTTTCTAGGCCACCTTTCAGGGTAACCATCCCTTCTCAAGGGAGCTTATTTAATAAAACCCTATACTATCATAAAATTGCACCACAACAACATCTAATAACAAACATCAGCGTGGAGATAAAATCACAGCTAAAAACAAAGAACAATCTGCAACACACGCTAGTTAAAGAAAACAGAGTTTCAGAGCTTTCCTCAAAACTTTTAATGATGGAGTCTGGCAAAAGTCAAATGGCAATCCTTTTTGCTGATCCACTGTAAGGTAAAGGCAAAGGTTTCCCCTTGACATGAAGTCCAGTCATGCCTGACTCCAGGGGGCGGTGCTCATCTCCGTTTCCCGGCCGAGGGAGCCAGCGCTTGTCCGCAGACAGTCCCCGTGGTCGTGTGGCCGGCATGACTAAACACCGAAGTGCACAGAACGCTGTTACCTGTCCACCGAAGTGGCACCTTCTCATTTACTCGCATTTGCATGCTTTCGAACTGCAAGGTGGGCAGGAGCTGGGACGGAGCAATGGGAACTCACCCCATTGTGCAGATTCGAACCGGCGACCTTTCGATCAACCAGCCCAGCAGCACAGTGGTTTAAACCACTGTGCCACCTGTAGAAAAGGTCTTTTCCCTTATAGTTGCTACCCTAACTGCCCCGCAGAGTGGGCAGTCAACAAGGGCCTACATGGCTGAATTTAAAGCACGGTTGAGTACCTTGTGTTCTTCCAGATGTTTTGGCCTGCAACTCCCATCAGCTCTAGGTAGCAGAGACCATGGTGAGGGATCATGGGAGCTGTAGGTCAAAATATCTGGTGGGCCACAAATTCCCACCCATCTTGAAATTCAGGCAAGCTGATAGGAGTCAAGCTGGTCCTTCAAGGAACTAGGACTGGAAACAAAACCCTGTTTGTGAGGAGAGTTGGAAAGAAGAGGGCATGTTTAGCCTTGAGGAGATATGATCGCACATATCTGAAGGGCTGTCACAAAGAGCAAGGCCAGGATCATTTCTTGATCATCTCAGTGCGCAGGGCAGAGAAAAATGGATCAAGTTACAGGAAGCCAGGTTCCTGCTGAACATTAGGAAGAATTTCCTCGAAGTTAGAGCAGTACAGCAATGGGACCCATGACTGAGGGAGGTTGAGGGCTCTCCCACATGGGAGGCCTTCAAGCTGCAGCTGGACAGCCATCGGAGAGCGATGGTTTAACTGGGAGTCCTGCACTGGACAGGGGGTTGGACCCAATGGCCTTCTTGGCCCCTTCCAACTCTGCTCTTCTATGATTCTACTGCACCAGTCCTAATAACTTTGGCAATGTGCAATGCACCACTGATCGCGTGTGTATACTTGCGCATGTGTAACATGCATACACATCTAAGGCTCATGTATGTAGATAAAGACACACATGGCTGCCTGCATTTTGGATTCTCCTTGGAAGTGTGACTGTGAGGACTATTTGCATGGATCCAGCTAAGTTCTGAAAATATACACATCCCTGAAAAATGCGTATCTTCATGCTGTAGCCTGGCTTGGGGAGGGGGGGGGAACGTACTTTTTGAACCAGTATTTGTTAGTCTTTCCTATTTGTCTATGACTAAATTTCTGTAGAATTATAGAAAAACATAAAAAGGCCATTGCAGAAGCCATGGGTCAGAGTCACAGAAATTTGAACTCATCTGAATCCAAAGCGGATTTCCCCGGCATCTCCCAGAAGGCAGAGGGCAACCAGGTCCAGTGTGGGCAGAACAGTCCCAAAAACGAGAGTGTGGCTCTTGCTGGTGGCAGGTTTGGTCATACATCCAGTTGACTGACAAGACTGAAATACAAAGCTGGCATGTTCTTAGCTTTGCAGTTTGTCTTCTTATTGTGTTTTTATTGCTGTCCTTACAGCCCCTTCGGGGCTCGTGTGTTCTTTTTGCCCGCTTTCCAAAAGGCTGCGTGCACATCTGCCTTGTTTTCATTGGAACATTGTGTTACATCCCTAGAAGCATCAAACAGGGGCAGGGCAAAAGCCTGGCTAATTTCCATTGCTTTGAAATCAAACCGAATGCTTCAGGAGCAGAGGATTTTCATTAAATCTTGTTAATTAAGCAATGAGGAAGTAAATGTGCATGTTTTTTTGAGAGTTGTCATTAATGATGGATTAATTATTGTAATCGTTATGATTTCAAATTGTAGCTTCCTTTAGTATTGAAATAAAATTAGCCGGGACTTCTATTTTTAGCATGGCTTAGGAGTCCTTTGTGAATTTTCCTGCAGTGATTCAGTGATATATTAATATACTAAATATACCTAATGTTATTTTTATTTTATTTCTGTCCTGCTTGGTTCCTCAAGGAACTTACTTAGAACAATAAAACAGGACACTGTCAGTGCTTCCTCTTCAGACACATAATGTTGCTTGGGGGTGGCATGGCTTCCCCCCACCCCCAAATCTCATCAGGTGTTTGCGGTTGTTTGCATTGCCTCTCACCCTGGCCTCCTGCTTCTACTCCTTTCCTCCACAACTGCATGACTGGCGATAAAAAGCTGGATGTGGGTTGTTGCTGAATTGCAGATGGTTGTTGAAATGTGGCTTGTTGCACTGTCTCCGTCCAGATGAGATAACAAACCATAGTGAGCAACCCATCGTTCACAACCCAACCTGGGTTCCCTTCATGGATTGTTTGTGGTTAACAAGCCATGGCTCATTCGTGCAGCTGAGTTCAGACAATGCAATTACCCACATTTGAACAATAAGCCACAGTTCCATGATAATCCACACTCAACCCTTGAGCATTGTCTGAACGCAGCCCAAGTCTTTTACTGTCTGAGGCAGATAGTGAGGGCTCAGACACTATTTGGATGAAGAAGCAACGTTTTGGCAAAGATATAAATTTACTAGCCTTCTCAAACTTGATGTCCTCCAGAAGCATTGAAGGACAACTGCTTTTAGTGGGGAAAACCATGTCACACCATGGGTGTGATCCAGAAATTGCAATCTTAGGCATGTTTACTCTGAAATAGGCCACTGGGGCTTCTTTTCCAAGTAAGCCAGTTTAGGATTGCAGCATTAAACAGTTCCAGGTCCCACCATTTTCAACTGAAATGTGCTAGGTATGTTCCCTCTGAAATTAATGGTACTCCAAGAAGCTTCATTTGTGCTGGTTCATGTCCCTTTAATTAGCAATGCAAAATGCAAACTAATGATCCAAAGCAGCAAATCCATCAATCAGGGCTCGTTTCTTCCAGTTCCAAGTGTGGCTTTTGTACAACACATTTTAGCATGTGATTTCCAGCCCTGCAGGGCACACTTCAGAATCCGGACTCTGGAGAAGTGGAATTACATTCCAAATGAGCACCAGTCCACCTCCAACGATCACCAGTGAGAAACATCACCCATGAGAAACAATGCTTTGGACAGAACAAGATGTCAGTGTATTCTGAAGTGAACAGACCCCTGTCTGGGGAATGCTGGGAATTGTAGTTTGGGGAAGTGCTTCTACCCACCCAGGTTCACAGTGATAAACAAGCCAGGAATGTCTTATACCTTGTGATCATATGGAAGAATTGCTGGACTTGGCTGTGATGGGATGGACTCTGGGACAACCAGAGAGTAGTTGAGGCTAGGATCCATGGGAAGGATGGTGACTCCCATATCAATGTTGCAGCTTTTTTTCTAGCTTTGTGAACCACACTTTATTTAAACCATTGTTTAAATGGTTTAAACCATTTAAACCATTGTTTAAATAAAGTTTGGATGTTTGCTTAGAAAGAGGAGTTTGATTGGTTCTGCAGAATGCAAGCCAATGACTTTAGAATACCTGAATGGTTTACATGATGTACAAACCAGGCACTCTGGATTGCTATGTGGTGGGTTAAGCATATTTCTGGTAGGCAAAAAAAGAATCCTAGGTCAAAAGGACAAAATCTGACATATTTCAGGAAAAATATTTCTCCCTTTTCTGAATACCACTGTTAATGCAAGACTGGGCAGCTTGTTGTCCTCCAGAGGTTTGGGACTACATCTCCCATCAGTCCTCCCCATTGGACACACTGGCGATGGCTGTCGGGACTTGTAGAGCACTTCTCATCTCTGCACTAATGGAACGTCCTTAAATGTGGAACTGAAATTGTGAGGGACACAAACAGCTTCATCTTTCAAGTGTATTGCAAGTTTTCCCGGGGTTGTACCATCATTCCCTGTCTCTTGGTCAAAATGCAACCATCCTCTAGCTACCACAAAAATGCCGCCACACGGCACCCAGAACTTGCAACAGTGGTAGAAAAGACCCCCCTTTTTTTCAAGAGGGAGTGGAGATTACCAGCACCACTCAACAGGTTTGGTGGTGAGCTCTAACCGACCTTCGTTCAGACCCCACCAGAATTCCAACCGTCTTCCCTCTTGCTGCACGCCTCCTAGCTCAGGTGTGTTCTAACAGGCTTCCAGGCTCTGCTCAGAAGGAAAAGCCACCTGGATGGGCCCACGTCAGTCTCCAGGGTTGTCCCCACATTCTGCAGAACGACCTGCGGTTGGCAAGTGCATGGCCCATACCCATCAGAAAATCTCCCAGGGCCCTCCCTGGCATCCATGAGCTTCCCAGGCACACGCTTTTGTCCTCCCAAAGGTCAGAAGATGCAAGTGGTAGCTCGCAACACCTGGATGGCAGGAGGTTGAGGAGGGCCGAACAGCTAAAGCGATGCAAAGCCATAATTCGGATCAGTGAGGAAGGAAGGGCTGCTCTAAAGCAAAGCTGGGGCAAACAGAACGATCGATCGCCACGTGCCCAAGACGAACAGGGGCATGGCTTTCGGTGCGGGTGTACACGGGCGTGTGTGTGTGTGTGTGTGTGTGTGTGTGTGTGTGTGTGGCTATTTTGCATCGTACATTGGCTGGCCCATGGACGTTCAGCAAGTTGCGTGTCTAAGCACCGTTCTTTCGACTGGGTGTTCCACCTTCACACCCACCCTCAGCCATGCTGGCACGGCAGCAGCTATTATTGGACGGAATGCATCTCCTTCCCACGTGGAGCAGGCAGTGAAGAATGTTGCATAAATCGGGGGGTGGAGGGCTGCTCATTTTCTATATAATTATTCCAAAGTGCTAGCTTGTAACAGCAGGCCTGAATAATGTTACACCCCAGGCCAAAACCAAGACGGCGCTGTGCAGATCGGCCTGGCCGCCATTTCATGTTGAGTGCCCAGAATTTTGCAAGCAGCATCGTGGTGGTGCTTTTGTTGCTGGGAGAGATTGTTTGGCAGCCATGGGAAAAACGCAGCAGGCAGGTGCACGTTCTCCAGGCTGGGTTTCTATCCAGGAGCAAAATCTAGCTGAGAAGCCCAGGACGCTGCCTCATCCCAAACCTGGCTGTTTGTTGAGCCAACCTGGAACCCTCCAGAGGTGTTAAATGCAAGCTCTCACCTTTCCCTGCTGGCATGGCCAGTGTTAGGAATCGTAGCCCCACATAGCTCGAGGGCACCAGGCAAAACTGGGCTAGCAGGTGAGCTATTCTGCCTCTCCAGGGTCAAAGGCCAGCGGCTTCCACCTCACCTGCTAACTGGAGATGCTGCTGTCAAAACCGGAGGCCTGGATATGAACCACGAACTGAAGCTATGATCCTGCCCTAGAAATTTGGGTGTAGGGACTGGATCCCTCCCAAGCTCAGTGCATGTGAAGCAGGCAAATTCTACGTATGTTTCTATTCTATGCATGCCATTCTGTGCATGTTTAAACCGAAAAAGGTGTCCTGTAACTCATACCTGTTTAGCCTGAACATGCATCGGATTGTGCCTTAGGCGCAAGAAGCGCTGGCTTTGTTCATACGCTCCCGCAAATGTGTGGAATATTGGAATATAAGCAGGGTACTTGTCAACATGGGCTGACAGCAGCTCCCGGGATTTCTGGCAAGATCCTTTCCCAACCCTACCTGGAGGTAGATTGAAACTGGCCCCTCCTGCATGCAAAGCACAGAGCTACAGCCTCAGGAGAGGCGACCTGGATTAGGAAAACAGCTCATGGAACCAGCCCCATTCAGTGCATTCATGCATTTAACTTCATGTCTGGTTTTGTCCTTAGACTGGAGAGGAAGGGAATAGTCACCTGCCCCTACGACCTTACATACCATGAAGATGAAACAGCAAGGGGAGGGGAGGGGAGGGGAGGGGAGGGAGGTGTAATAAACAGGGTGGGCATGAAGAGAGCGAGAGAAGGCCTATGGTGTGAAGGTTATTAAGACATCCATTTGGCATTTTTCAAAGATTTACATAATCACGTGTGTTCTTGCATATTCATTGAAAGTTAACATTTAACAGCAGTCAGAGAGCCTCCAGCTGTTGGGGCTTGTATTGTTCAGGTTTATGTAATGGAAAGGTTTGGTTCTGTGGGTTCTTGTTTGGAGAGGTAGGCGAGGACATGGGAGGCAGACCTGGCTGCAGAAGGTAGTCGATGGAGGAAATAATCACACCGGGGCTTGTGGTACCTTCCAGCAGAGATCAGGATCTCCTCAGAGGGAGGACATTCTAGATGTGTCCAGCAATCCAGAACTAACCCCAAATGCACATGGTTCAAGTGTTAGTCCTTGTGTTACTTCCATGGTTCAATTCCTGTTCAGTTCTGTCTTTTGGAAACTCTGCATTAAATATTATGTGAGTGCAAGCCCAGGATGGGAAGGTTGCTGCCCTCTGGAAGTTGCTGCAATGTCCATTGTGTCTCACAATCACATTTGCTGCCTGAGGCTAATGGGGGTTGTAATCCAACAACATCTAGAAGGTTGCATGTTACCTACTCTTGATAGAAAGTGGTCATTCTTCAGATCTCAACTTCCTCCTCCATCCCTCTAGAATGCAGATCTTGAAACTGAAGCCTGAAAGTCATTTTTGGACCACCAGTGGTTCTCATTTGACTCGCTGGGGGTCCCCAGGTGGCAGTATCATGTTCCTGTGCTCCATCTACTTTCTTCCAACTGCCAACACTTTGGTGGCTCCCCAGCTTTCCCGCAGCCTTTTCACCCTTCCTCATTCCCAAAGGATCCTCCCTCCTTGCAGTTTTTCCTCCCACTGAACCCCCAACTCCGGGCCTTTAAATCAAAGTTCAGGCTGCTGTGGAGAGGGTAAGCAGCATCCAATCGGAGGGGCAGAGCAACCATCTCCATGTATTGGTAGCTGCAGGCCTGGGGAGGAATCCTTAGGGTGAGAAAGGGTTTGTTTGTTTATTTATTTAGGGGACTTCTATGCCGCCCCGTTCGCCAAAGCCTCGGGGCAGCTCACAACCATAAATAAATAGAATCCAATAAAACAATATAAATTAAGCGTCTCCACTTTTTTCACCTGTGGTTGAGGTCTTGCAGAGGGTATGATCTTCAGTAGGCTAGTATGCCCCGTCCTAAAAAAGAAAGACCTCTTGTGAGCTCACCACCATGGATGTAAGCCATAACGAGGCTGAAGAACTGGGCCAAAGAAAATGCTTGGCAACGTGGAGAGCCCGTTGTTTTCCTGCAGAGGGAAAACGAGCGGTGCTGCTTCTCGTACGATTTCTCAGAGACTTCTGGATTCCCATCCATCGGTGGCACCACGTCACTGTCGCCATAGCAACCCCTTGGAAGACTTAAAGGCGCAGGAATGTGTGATGCTCTGGTTTCACGAACGTGGGGCAGTTGCTTTGTATGCTTTCCCCCAACCAGAGCATGAATGATGGATTGTTATGTCCCGTCTGGGACAGGGTTGTCTGGGAAGGCGGTGTGAGGTGAGAGTGTGAGTCTGGATGGGAGTGCTGACTCAAGAATCGTTTTCCTATAGGGAGGGAGGAGGAGGGCAAGAAAGCCTTGGTAGGAAATGAACCAGCGGCAGCGTAAATGTGTGTCATACATCCTGCGTACTTTTCTTGTCCTCAGCAACAAGAAACAACTGTTCAGAAATGTGCTGGTGACGTCAGAGATGTGGAAATAGATAGGATATTCAGGGGAAACTCAAATATACCAGCGCTGAAAACAGTACAGATAATGTAGTGCTTGCATCAGGACTTGCATCAAGAATACTATTTTCTGATCCTTCTAAAATATGGAATGAGAAAGTGGTGTAGTGTCACGTATGAATGACTGTAGCAATTAGCGTTTTATTTTGAGGTGCAGAATAATGCTCGGTCATAAGAGCATGACTGGGTTGAGACCACACCATCCTACACAGGCAGGGTTTGGCTGTGGGTTCTTGCTGAACCATGCACCATCGTTACAACATGGATTCTCGAGTTGTCCAAACCCAGCTGAGATAACAAACAATGATGAACAACTCACAGCTCAGAACTCAACAACCCACCATGGGTTTTTTTCATGTCTGTGGCTAGTAAGCCAGGGATTTAGGCACTTAATGCTTATGGAAGGTAAATGACTTCGAGATAAGACATTCAAGCTTAGAAATATTGCAGCACCTCAAGCAACTAGTACTTATTTAGGATGTATTGCTAAAGAGTAGAATATCTTTAGTTCTAACAAATGTGTGAATGAGCGACTTTGATCTGAGTGTTCTGATTTATAGCTACACACATGTGTGTTCAAGAGAACATGGAAAAATTCAGCTCTCAACCCTTTATAACTTGGGTAAGTAGATGAGTCAACGGTCCATGGAGAAACCACTATAACTCTTGGTCTTAGTTTCAGTAAGGAAGCTTCTGGAGGATGAAAGAGAACACAGAATGCCCTGAAACCTTAACCACATGTTAACCACATGTCTAAGCTGCAACTAACTCCCACTCCTTGAGGAATGAAAATTAAAATGCCTCTTCTGGAAAGCAAAAGATAGAAAAGAAAAAGAAATTAAACCCACTGTGCCCACTGATGCAAAGGACAAAGGAACCAGACTCTGAACAGATGGCTAACCACCAAATCCAGGACAAACCTCGCATGGAGTCGTCTTGCACTAGGGTCTTGCACTGGGACCACTCCTTACTCAGCTGTAAAGCTCACTGAGAGACTTTGGGCCAGTCACTCGTCCTCCGCCTAGCCGACCTCAAGGGCTGTTGAGAGGATAAAATGGCGAGGCACATGTACGTTGCCTTGGGTTGCAGGGAGGAAAGGGGGAACACTAATGTAACAAACAGACAAATAAATGCAGAACCAAATTGTATAAATTCAGTTATTTAGAACCCAGGCTTATAAATAATGAAATAGATGTTCATCTGCTGAACAAAGGATGTCCTCTTGAGTTGACTTTCAGAACCATCATCCTAGCCTGCAACTTGCAGGCAGAAATTCTGCTGAGAAGTTCATGTAGGATTTGGCCTTTGGTGTAGAGATGGTATTACAACATGCTTGCTTTGCAGCAGGACGTGCAGACACGCTTGTGAGCCACAGCGTCACTTGCAGGTCTGTCCAAGGCATCCCTACAGCAAAACCATGAGCACCGGCCTTTGTGTTGTCACTGTGTTCATTTCAGAGAGATTTGCAGAAAGGGCTAATTATTCTATTAATAATACCTCTCCCAGGACGTGCTGATTATTATGTCTCTCTTCTTCTAGCAGTTGAGGACAATTGGGTGACAGAAAGTCTGCAAATGTTTGGAGTCTTCATTTGGTATCATTTTTTAAGTGGGAAATGTTTTCTGTTTGGTTGTCTGTTTCTGTTCTGTAAATAGCAATTGCAAGGCTTGTTGGGTGATGCAGATATTGATCCACTCTTCTCGCCTGAGTGGCTGCTGATTGGCTCTTCTGCAATAGGGCTTTACCGCATCCTCAGGCTCCTTCAGACCACAAAGGCTGAGCCATGGCTTTGCACGCAGAAAGCACTGGATTCAGTCCCTGGCATCTCCAGGCAGGGTTTGCTAGTCTGCCAAACCACCCCTCACTTGCACAATGGCCAGAAGGCCAACAGGGCTCGTGATGGCGACACAGGGTGGAGAAGTGGCACTTGCTGACTCGTGAGTCAGTGCGATCACCCCTGCACACCAATGCATCACAGTAGACAGCAGGGGAAGCCTCTGACAGCTCGCCCAGGGTGGTGGCCCATTTGGGGTGGAAGTAGGGAAGAAGAGGTCATCTCTGCCAGCCCAGCGTAGCTGGAATGACCTCTCTCCCCATCCACCAGCATGAAACGGCAGTGCAAAATGGTCACTGCCAGCACCACCACTGGTCCAAACTGGCTGGCAGTGGAGAGGGATGGGAGAAGCCCCGACAGCTGTCCCCAGGTGTCACTTCGGTGCTCTGGGGGAGGATGTCAGCAACGATATGATGGGAATAATCAAGTTAAGCTGCAACAAGCCAGATTCAGGCTGGATATCAGGAAAAGCTTCCTCATGGCCAGAGCAATAAGACAGAAGAACCAGCAGCCTGGAAAGCTGGTGGGATCTCCCACACTGGAGACATTCAGAAAGAAACTGGGCAGCCATCTGAGTGGGGTGGGGTCAATCAGTGTCCTGCAGCAGCAGGGGTTGGACTAGATGGCCTTCATGGCCCCTTCCAGCTCTACTGTTCTATGACAACCCATCACTGGTGAAGCAACCCTAACTCTACATCAGGGAGGCTTAAAACACTACTTTACCATCGTTGGTATGGAAATACCATAGAGTCCCACAGAAAG
Organism: Varanus komodoensis; assembly: GCF_004798865.1. Taxonomy (NCBI): domain Eukaryota; kingdom Metazoa; phylum Chordata; class Lepidosauria; order Squamata; family Varanidae; genus Varanus; species Varanus komodoensis. The sequence goes on along the minus strand of NW_025335549.1, from coordinate 14,716,403 downwards.
AATGACCCCAGAAGCAGCCACTCAGTCCTCTGATTTCTACTACCCTCAGCACCCTAGCAACACACACACACATATCAACACCTGCTTTGTTCCTATTGGTCCAGTGAAGTGCTCATCTTGCCATCTACTTTTGGGAAGAGGGAGAAAGTGGGGAACAGCATGGAGGGAGAAGGGGAAACATGGCCAAAGTGTTTATTACGATCTAATACAAATTCCTTTGAAGGGAGGACTAGCTAGGAAGCATTGCAGAGACGTAAGTACTGGAAGACGGGAGATGGAAAGGGAAGAGGGGGGTATACCTCAAAACCTTAGCAGGCCAATCCATGCAAGGCTGTTGAAGTCCATAGGGAGCAATAGAATAAGTAAAGGGGTTTTGCTTGTGGGGATCGCTAGGAGGCATGGCACTAGAGGAAGGACAGAGTGGGGAACATGGAAATTGCAATGCCTGGGGCACCACACAACCATCTGACCTGTAAATTCAAGCAAAACTCCTTGAGCCCTGGGAACAGTGCAGGAATGTTTGCCATAATGTGTGAACTCAGCCACTAAGTCACTTGTGTTCATAAACCCAAGTAGTTCACCGTGTCATGTGAATGCAGCCATTGTCTCAGAGGTTTAGGGTAGGACTTCCCTAGGTTAGTACGGCGCTGTAGCTTTCAAAATCCAGTGTGACGGAATGGAGCCTCCTCCGGCCATCTTAGTAGGTCTTGTTAGCCTTGCCTCCATGAATTCGTCTCACATCCTTTGGAAGCTCTCCGAGTGGACGGCCACCACTCAATTTTGTAGCAGCAGGTTCCATTACTGCATTTTGTTTGTCCCGATTCTTCAACCAACCAGAATCACTGGATGACCCCGAGGTCTAGGATGATGACAGGAGAAAACCATATTCCTATCTAGTTTTTCCACTCCATGTGCAGTTTTTCATACGACTCTTATCATACTCTACATTGCTCAACTTTTAAAGTTAAAAAGTGCAAGACACCAAATATGCAGATTCTTTGGGCATTAGTCATCTTGTTCTCTGATTTGTTCATAGGACTGACTTAATCTATCATGAGGGGATTACTATGTGTCTTTTAAATACCTTAAGTGGTTTGATGTATGGACTATCAGTCTTCATTGAATGCAGCTATTGGATTCTCTGATTAAAACTGAAAAGTGAAGAGTCAATGGAAGTCTTTGCAGGTCATGGAAGTCTTTGCAGGTCGTTGCTACATAATATAGGAAGATATCCAAATGTTGAGCAACAGTAACAGATGGGGCCAACTCTGATCTTGTGCTGTACCAGCCTAGCAGGTCTTAAATCTGAGCAAAATTCCACCTACCTGCACCCCTGTGGCTGTTTCCCCAGCAGGATAAGCAATTGCTTTGAGGTGTTTGTGATTTTCACTGGGGAAAATGCATTCCCAAATTAAAGGATTAAATCCCTTCTCAGTTCTATAGCCCAGCACACAATGAAGAGAGAGAGAGAGAGAGAGAGAGAGAGAGAGAGAAAGAAAACATGGGGAGGCCAAGTGATGATTCATTTGCGATTCATCTGTCACTTTGTTTGGCCTTCAGAAAGAATGAGACGTCTGCCTACTTTTTCATTATCTCTGGGGCCAGCATGGTGTGAGAGGGAGCATCCTAGCACTTGAGCAAAGAGCGAAGCTGCTCTTTAGCCATCGAAAGTCAGGCGGTAGACTCAACTCAAGCGCTGTCCAGCTCCCCTCCTTGCATAGACCAGTCTGCTCCCTGCAATGAGAAGCTGGGAGCTAGTTTGAGAGAGAAAGGGAGAAGCAAGGATTTTCTCAGCAACGGGTTGGAATGTTGAGATGCCTGCCATGGGGTAGGAGACTCGTCCTCCACACGTGGACACACCTGGTCGCAAAATGCTCACTTCCCAGAAGCAAACTGGTAAGACTGGAAGAGAAGTAACCTGCCCAAGAACTGAAATACTGAGAAGGAGTCTGAGATAAATTTATTTATTTATTTAAACCATTTCTATGCCACCCCATTCACAAAATGCCTCGGGGCGGCTTACAATATATAATGCTGAGAAGCTGTCCAATCTCCAAAACACAAACCTGACTTTAGAACCAAAATAATGAAGTCCCCACTGGGCAGCTCTTCAATGTGCAGCATGCCAGTTTTTTTTAAAAAAAGGTAATAACTTTATGTTTTAAAATAGTCCTAAGGAAAAAGAATCAGGAGGGGGAGGAAGCCTGGCAGATGCCAAGAGAGGTGTGTGCAGGACACTGATGCCTGCAGGCATCATACAGAAGGTGCAACCCAGGTTGATCAAGGTAAAAACTTGTTGTTTTTAAAAAGGCTAGACTGATTCTCAGGTATGAAAAAGATTCTGAAGAACATGTTGGAGATACAGGTAACAACACAACTTCCTTATAACTAACCAAGTGTGTGTTGTTTAAACATGCTGGGAATTGTAGGTCTTTTTGCTATCTAAAAAGCCATAGGATCACACCTTTCATTGTGCTATTAAAAATGGAACACACGGAAAGCACAACAAATTAAACACAGAGAGGGACAGAGAATGCTTGCATAGCATAAGAAAAGCCTTAGCCAATATACGATCACCATTTCCTCTGATGTCAATATTATATTTGCAATCCCATCTGCCATTCTGAAATGGGTCTTGCATCTCACCTGAGTGGTAGACAGAAATTACATCAGGATTTAAGCCCATCCTGGATACACGAACCATAGCCACAGAAGAGTGAAAGCGGGGTGAAGTTTCCATTCAGGGATCAGGGAATGCATGCAGAATTGTGTGCAACAAGAGCCAATGAGCACAACTTGCTCCGGAGGTTTTCTAAAGCCGTTGCAAGAAACTGGTGATGTATCCAAAATAGAATTCTAGCCTCCCAATTTTAGCAAGACCTCCTTCTAACTCTGAATCAGTGACTGCACCATAGCCCTCCCCTTTTAACCATGTCCTTGGCGCAGGAATTGTGAGCAGTGTAATTGCCAGCATGGGGTGGATTGCTGGGGGAAGGCTCTCCCCTTTCTGTGCTGTGAACAGGAAGAAAGTGAAGATTGTGTTCCTCCTCTTCATTTGATCTTGTCTTGTGGCTGGGTTGAACCCCAAGCATGGCTCTGTAATCCTATGCCAAATATGGTTAAGTTTTCAAAGTGGAAGTGGAAAGGATGAAATCAAGAAAGAGTATATTTTAAACAAATTACATGCCCAACCAGAATCACAGCATACGCAATAGCTCATACTGAAGTGTACAAGGCCGTTGTGAAGGACGCGTTGGGTATACTTGAAAATGTTAATAGCCAGAGTCATGGTGCTTTCAGGCAAGGATTTTCTTGTGCAATCGCAATCCATCATTCTGAGAGTTTTATAGGGCTGGGATGAGTTCAGATGCCATTGCCTTCCACTTTCCCTGTTTCACACACACAAAAGTAAAAGCACAAAACAGTTGCACAATGCATTTTAATTGGTATTGCTGGGAGCTATCTCTGGAAGCATTCACCGGGATGTTAAAAGCAACAAAAACCATTTTTGGTACTTGCAGTCTACATTTTGACACAACAATGGGATCTTGTCCAGCTGATTTTTTTTTCTTCTGAGTTTCCTTGTTCCCACACCCATCCCTTCAGGATTTCCAGATTGCGTAAGTGTCCAGCTATTGAGGTTCCTAAAAAGTTTCACTGCTGGTATCTTTATTTTTCAATTAAAACTGGTTTGTAAACAGCAGTGCCAACTCCAAGTTTTTGAGAACCTTGGGACTTCAACAGCCCCTTGCCTCTCATGGCCATTGTCAGTACAAGCTGTTGCTTCCCATCCTCTGTTTCAGCACTGCTATTGCGAGAGAGAGAGAGAGAGAGAGAGAGAGAGAGAGAGAGAGAGAAAGAGAGAGAGAGAGAGAGAGTCAGCGAGGAAGTGGCATCTTATTCCACCTTCTCACAACCTCCAAATTGCAAAGCTGAAGGATCAATATGAGGGGATTCTTGTCCATGGACCCCTGTGGAAGGGAAGGCTTTGGCTGGTACCCAAACCAGGTCCACCTGTGATGGGTGTCCTGATGCACACACTTGCCTAGGAAGTTCCACCCAACTCAGTGGGCTTAGAAATGGAGCAGAAAACTAGAAACTCTGATTAGAAACGCACAGGACTGCACAGATCGAATATCCCAATGAATGGCATACTTAAATATGCACTCTAAGGATTGTACCCTGTTCTTGTAGCAGCATCCCTGGACCCGGGATGGAGTGGCCAGTCCGGGTTCGGAAGACAACCCATCATGGGTCCATGCAACAGCCATGGCTTGTCAGGCTGGCTTGGCTCTCACGCCAACTGGTGGGAAGGGATCTGCATTCATGTGACAACTGTGCTGTGTGTGCATAATTTATTAAATTTATATCCTGCCTTTTCCTTTCCTTCTTTTAAAAAAGAATTGAAAGCAGCTTATATCATTCTCCTCCTCCTTTTATCATGCTATATTGCCCAGTAACCCAAGCTATCATTGTTAAGCTTAATAAAACAACATTAACATGCTAATAATTCTAATAAAATAATATTAATAGAGCAGTACTAATGTTAATGTTAATAAAATGTTAATAATTCTAATAAAATCGTATCAGTACAATATGAATAACACTAAGCTTAATCACACAATGTTCATAAGCTAGCAGGGATAGCTTGGGTCACCGGGAGGCACGGGAACCCGAAGGCGCACCGGACGCGGCGCTTCTCGGCACAGCCTCCGGTGGCGGGGGGGCCGCGGGGCATCCCCGCCCCCGCGCCGCGTCATCGCCGCCCCCTCCCCGCAACGGCCCCCGGGCCGCGCTGCCTGCGCCAATCAGCAGAGGGCGCCGCGGATTGGCCGGCGCGCGCGCGCACCCCGCCCCGCCGCTTCCGGCCCCTCGGCTCGCCATTTTAAACAGGCGGAGGCGGGCGGCGAGCCGGCAAAGCATCTTCAGCACCATCGCCGCCGCCGCCGCCGCCGCCGCCGCCGCCGCCGCCGCCGCCGGAAGAGGCGCACCGCCCGCGCGCTCGGTGAGCCTGGCCGGGCCCCCCGCCCCGATCTTCGAGCGGGGATGCCGCCCCTGCGGGGCTGCGGTGTCGCGGGGGGGGGCGATCGGAGCCGCCCCTGCCCCGCGGGCTGCGGGGCACGGGGGTCCGCCGCCTCCCCGCTGCTCCCGCTCCCGCGCACCCCGTCGGACGCGGCCGGGGCTGGCGCTGGCGGACCGGGTCGCCCTCCCCTCCCCTCCCCTGCGCCGGCTCGCTCTGCGGCGCCGCGCGGCCGCCCGCACGAGCCGCCCGCGGGCCTGCGGAATCCGTGGGCGGCGAACCGGCCCCGCAGCAAGAGAGAGCCGGTCTCTCGCGCGCTGCGTGCCTGTGCGGGACACGCTCGGCGCGCCTCCCCGGTCAGTGAGGCGGGCTGATTACTCTTGCCTCCACTGGGTGGGTCGCCCGCGGCGCTGCCTTGCTAGAATAGAAGGGGGGAGAGAAGGGCTGCCCCACTCCGCCACCGGGCTTCGTTGGAGAAGCCGCAGCGTCCCGGTGGTGCCAGCAGTGGTGCTTTCCATCTGGCTGGGGGCGATGGGAGGTGTAGCCGAACACGTCCAGAAGGCGCCAGGTAGACGAGAGCAGCCTAAAGGCGCAATCTTGCAGCCGTTGAGACATTTAAGAGTTCGTTGTGCCCCAAGCGTGGAAGGTCATACAACTAACAGTTCCTGCCTAAACAGGCGTAAGCCTGTACCCTTGGTTCTGTGCCTGCCTTTTGGCTAATGCAAGAGGTGCTCTTGTGCTGCCTGGAATAGTAGCTAAGGATGTGGCCAGAAGGGCTGCTGAGATGGAGATCCGCTGGCAGAGATCCTTCCAGTGGTCGAGGAATCATGCCAGCGGAGTCTGTGCCGTCTCTACTCCTGGGACTGGGAGTGTTGGGGGGAGAAGGTGGATCTGCGGCTTCCTAACCTTTTTGTTCTCCTGGCATGCCCCCTGCTGTACTCCGGTTATTCCAGCCCTGAGGCTGGTGCAGACAGTGGGAGTGGGTGAACAGAAGCAAGAAAGCTGCTCCTTCCTCCTGTTGTTCTTTCGTGGAAGCTGCCTGTCTCTGCTTCAGTGGTCTGTGAAAATCTGCATACGGCATAGGAAGAAGAAGGGTTGCTCTCTGAGGATGCATTCTCTCTTTCGCATTAACAGGAGGTCGCAGGCAGCATCTCAGGAAAAGCATTCTGTTCTTTCTTGCACAGGATACAATGGCTCTTTTAAGATAACTTCTAGAAGGGCAGGCAGTGTGTTGCAGCAGAAACAATTATCTTCTGGAATGCTAAATGACTGCCAGATCTATTGTGGCATGCCAGTTCTAGTTAATCCTTGAAAGCTTAGGCCCAAGTCTGAGTTCATAGCTAAGGTGGCACAAGATTCTCATCAGTTCTTCTCAGTTGGTCTTGCAGTTTGTTTTTCTGCCTTTCCCCTTGCTAAAAATGGTATTTTTAAATGCCCTGGGGCACCTTGTTAGTTGTTCAAAGTGTTTTGTGCAGTAGGCTCCTTGATCATTTTGGCTCCCCTTTGCTACATGATTTCCAGTGCTAGACTACCCTTTTAGAGGTGTAATGACCAGAACGATACATAGTATTCAAGGTGTGATTGCATCATAGATGCAAGACAAGTGTTGTGTTAGCTGGATTGCTTTCTCTTTCTTTCCTAATGACCCTTTGCCTTTTCACAGTGGCTTTCTGGTTGGCCAATGTTTGCATAAACCCAACTGCGTAATACAGCTGTGTGCAGCGGCTGCTGGGGAACACTGTTGCCATCGTGTCCTCCTTGGGGGACCCTGTGGGCATCCCATTGGCTTATTTCTTTCTTTATTCCACTTATATTCCACTGTAACTAGTCTGAAGACCCTCTAAGCGCAGTGTAACATTTGCTACTGTGTAAACGGAAGGCTGGACTAGAAAGACCTAGGACTGATCCAGCGTGGCTTTCCTTGGGTGTATGTGCACAACACATTGCCCCTCTGGGGAATTTAACCCGCATGCTGTGGGTAAAATTCCCCTGTGCCTGACAAACAACAGGTGCTGCAGGGGAGGTGTCCCTCCCCTCTCATCCTCGCTAGGCCCTCCGGCAGTATCCACCCGGGACAGCCACCAGCAGTTGGGATTTTCAGCTGCTGTTGTCTGCTCCCTCTGTTCTGTGCTCTGCTGGCGGAATGGGTCGCTCGCAAGCCGTCCTCCGCTGCTCTCTGCAGGAGTGCAGGGCGGGGAATTTGGGACTGAAGGGTGAAACGGGAAAGGCGGCCTTGACTGGGCGCAGAAGCCCAGTGCGAGGGGACTCCCTGCTCAGCTGTGGCACATGGCAGCTGGGCTGTGGGGAGGCTGCTTCTGCCCCCTGGCTGCATTTCGGCTGTGTCCTGCTGCGGCCGAGAAGGGATGGAGCACAAAGCATCCTTGGCACTGTTCAGCCATGGGGAAGGCTTTTGAAGGCTCAGATGAAACATTAAGCCACATTTGCACCCTACAAAAGCCATGGGTAACTGGGCTAGGTCATAAACCACCCCACAGTTAGTGCTGGATTCAGAAGACCTGTAAACCCAGCATGGCTTATAACCAATCCAGAGCCAGTCCTTATGTCCTGCCCTTTCTTGGTCAGTTTCTGCTACCTTAGGCCACCCAAGTGAAGGTAGAATTCACTTAGCACAAGCAACTTTGCACTGGTTGCTTTGAACCACATTTGCAATTCTAATGCCTGTTTCCCCAGTTTGGATGAGATCCTTCTGGAACATCTTCTGTTTCCCTTCTGGTCTAACCACCCATGTAATTCTGTATCATCAACACATTTCGGTGTTCATTCCTAGCTTCTGATCATTTATGACCCAGTTAAAACATTTAGAACGCATTACAGATACTTGTGGGGACCTCAGCTTTCACTCAGGAGAGCCAAGTCACATAAATAAATGTAGGGTTGCAGTCTTAATTATTGCAACCAATTAATTGGCTAATTATTGCAGTCCTCACATACGTATATGCTGCTCTGTTGAGCCTACATTCTTCACGTGCAGCAAATAAGCAGCAGAAATTATGTCTTGCCAGGGAGAGGTGCCAAGCGCCTATTCTCTTTGTGTTCCACCTGGAATGACTGGGAGGGGAGTTCTTTCAACAGTATGCATTACTTACGTGTCCAGACAAAAGATGTTATTGCTGTGTTGGTACTTCGTTGCTCATCTTGTATTTCTTCAGTTCGCTTTTGTTTGTTTTATTGGTTCCCGTGTCATATACCACTGTAGGCTATGCATTCAGCAAGACCAGCGGCACTGCCACATTTAAGTGTAATATTTCCGTATGAGTGTATACATGCTGCAATTGTGTATATGTTTACCTCGGAGTAAGTCCAAATGAACGAAGCAGAACATGTAGTTGTGGATTGGATTGTTCTGGAAGGCATAGGCTAAAGTCGATCTGTACATGTTTTAATATGGCTTTAAAGAGGAAAAACTGCTATGGGATATATGCACAATTTAGCTAGTATGGAAAGGCATAACTTTGTTCCCCAGTCAGTGAAATGGGTCCCAACCTATTCAGTAACTTATATGAAAAGTTCCCATTTCCATTGGGAAATGATACACAAATGAACTTTAACTTCTTGGATTTCGGTATGGTGATAACTGTAAAGTCATACATGTATGTATTCACAGCAGAAGGGGGGGGAGTTGATTGGCAATGTTGGGGGAGGTGCGGAAACAGAACAGTGGTTCAGAAAGAAAAGAAAAACTAAAGATTTAAGCAACCAGATAGGAGAATAAATGTCAGAAGGGGAAGAGAAAAATTAGGAAGGCAGGAGGAGAGGGATGGAGATATTCTTCTGACAAGCTTTTGCAAGAGTAGAAGGTAACCATGTTCATGTTAATAACATTACTCTACTTGGTCGGTCGGTCGGTTAAGTGCCCTTAAGTTGTTCCATACTTGTGGTGACCCTGTGCATGGATTCCCTCTGAAACAGCCTGTGCTTGACGGCCCTGCTGAGCTCCTGTAAGCTCAAGCCGTGCCCTCCTTTGTGGATCCACAGATCTTGCCTCAGATCTGGTCTGCGCATAATGGCCCTTCTCTCGGCCATGAATTACTGGAGCAGCAGAGCGAATGACCATACTGTCTCCCGGCTGCTCAGCGCTTCCACTTTGCACCCAGTCTCTCGGACTGCCCAGGGCCACGCTGTTCCTCAGTTGTTCGCTGTGGTGTTCAGACCTGGCACTCAGGATTGTAGCTTGCCCAGCGTTCTAACCCAGCAGCAAACCATGGGATCAAACACTGGGTTGTTTGACCCTTGACAGTGCGGAATTCCAGGTGTGACTATTGCATCAAACCATCCAGGAACAGTATATTCTTTCTTGCTTGAGAAGCTGCACATGAAGCGGACGGAGCAGGTGGGGGCAGTGCACATGCCCTCCTCTTCGCACTTCCCTGGCAACCCGTCAGGTGTGAACCAGAAGCTGGGATGGAGGTTGCATTCCGTATCCCGCCTCTCTGGATTGGTGGCTCAGACTTGTCGGTGGCTTTATCTTGTTTCCCCGTGTCCCATTTCTTAGCAGTAATGAGATGCTACAGTAGTGAAATGATGGAAGCATGTTGCCCAGGGAGGGCCTTCTTGCCACTTAATTCCAGAACAAATGCCTTTTGTACGGGGCATGAAGCGTACGGACCTGTAGTACTGTGGGAAATGGACCGTGGCTTGGAAAGCATTGGGCATTTTGCCCTCATTGTGCCTCAGGCACTTGATGAAGGATGTAAAGCAGGTTGCATGTAGTTTCCTGCCATTACCATGCCTGGCTCCTCTCATCCCCCGCCCCCGCCCCGCTCTGCCCGCGTTTGTTAATTGTATCGCGCAATTGCACTACCAGATTTGTTCTTTTTGAAGCTGGAAGACTATATTTGTTGTCTGGGATGTGCCCTAAATAGCTACAGTTTGATTACAAGCCCTTCTCTGTGAGCTAGTTCTGGCCTTTGGCCAGCTGAAGCATCTCCTTTCCATTGACCGAATGAGAAGCAAGTGTTCTTTGTGATTCTTGTCCTGAATCAGTAGCATCTTTCTAGATTCAGGCCAGATGGCTCCCTGGATGCTCGGTAGTGCAGTCTCCGCCTCCTCACGCCCCCTTCCTAGACGCAGCTCAGGAGGCTGGCCTTCCAGTGTGGCCTGATGCTGATGTAACAAGCAGGAAAAAAGCGGGGGGGGGGGAGAGCACTAAAAATGATTCACTGCTTAGCGTCATCCGAGGTCGCCTATTGCATCCTGTCCTTTTTGATAAGAGTGGACGCTAAAGCAAAATGAACATGTTCTTGCAATAGATAATCAGCTGCATTTGCTGTCTTGGAAACCGATTCATACATGCGGCTTCTCTTGATCTGATAAAAAGTAAGATTTCTATTTAATATATGCACTGTGTCTTAGAAAAGTAGCTAAGGATACCAGAGCAATTTACCAGTATGTTGATATGCAGCAGTTCTCTCAGCATTGCACGGAATTAAATTCTTTGGGGTTTGAGGGGTTTCTGTCTCATTACGGGCAAACCTTTTAATATTTGTTACCTGCCACTTGTGTTTTGTCCTCTTATGTTTGAAGGAAACCTTCTGCAGAATGGGCACTTCAGTGTAAGGGTAGCGACCTTTGCAATGTCCGAGCATATACGAATGCCTGCAGATATAATTCAGTGCATTAATGTTACAAACCAACTTAATGTGTTGTAGGCAGCATGTGTTTTGGTTTTTACAGTTTTAACTCTGTTTTTTGATCTTTTGATTGTTTTACCTCTCTCTGTGAGACTCCCGGAGAGCCCTGGGCTACGGAGCAGTATACAAGGGTAACAAACAGCCAGTTCTATCTTTCCTTTCCTGTTGTTTCATATGAAATGGCAAGGATGGAGATTTGGCTTGGGCAAATGGAGAAATGGATAATATGATTAACAGTACAATCATATGCTGGTCTGCTCCAAAGTAAGTTTCACTGATTTCACTGGAACTTACTTCCAATGATTGGATGAAGGATTACAGTGAAGGGATCTTCTTTCTTGGATTTCACAGTAAATGTAATGAATCTTCTTCATTGAATTATCAAATATTTACCTCTGGTCAGTTTTTCATTTTGTCACATAGAAAGCAAAATGAAACCACTATTGTGGTAACTTTTGTTTGTAAAGTTGGTTTTTAGATAGGTATGCTTGGTTATGTTTTCCAACATACACATACACAGAGTTCTGTACATATCTGTTTGCATGTAGAGATGCACAGAACTTACATATCTTTGCTGAAGATGTGCAAAAGATCCTTTGCATCTTTGCTGAACTGTCAGTAAAGAGCCGGTTTGGCACTGTGGTTGGGAGTGCTGTCCTGAAGCTTAGCGCAAGATGTTCTAGTCCCCCTTGAACCACGAAGCCAGCCCACTGGGTAACTTTGGCCTAAGTCATGGCTTATTTATGTTAGCCATCCCGAGGTGTTAAGCGATGGGACGGCATACAAAAACTCCATATATATATATATATATATATATATATATATATATATATATCAGGTTCAGCTAACCTTCAGGGCTGTTACTAGGATAAAATGGAGAAGGAGGAGAACTTTGTGAAGCCCCTTGGGTTCCTTATAAGCAGACGAAAGACAGGCTATAAATGTCCTATAGCAACAAGAAGCCCAAAAGGCAGTATGCTCTAGCACTTGGTTTAGGCTGGTTGACAATTTGCTAAACGTGGCTTGGCCATAGTTCTGACGCTTTTAATTCCTCAATGAAAACTTACAGATTGTAGAAATGTATGCTAAGGAATCTTTTATGTTGACTTTTCAGTATATCACGCTTGAAAAGCTGCTTAAAAGACTTTATAATAAGGAATCTATTAATGGTGATTCCTTACTATAGAATAGCAATCTGAGCAAGAAGCTTAACAGTGCAATCCTAACACAGACGCGATCCCTACTTCTTCAGTGCGTTTAAAGGTACCTCCATCTAGGGGAACAGACCGGTTCTATGGTCCCTGGATGGGTATGGCTCCTAGAAAGTGTCTAGAGAGCCCCAGCTCTGAAACGGGGGCACGGTTCTGTGGGACGGTGCACTCAGACAGCCCCCCTCCACCTCGCAGCTGGCATGGAAAGAGCCACATCGTGTCCTCTGCACAAGTAACCGTAGAGAAGGGGTTTGGGGAGCAGAGCGGGGTGGAGACAGATATTGCCAAGATAACAGGTCTACTAGTGGAGCCTCAGCCTCTTTCCTCCCCGCTCTGAAGAGCTGCAGCCCAGCAAGCTGCTTTGTGGCTGGACGCATTTTGGGCCCTGCATCGGATGCCCGTTCTCCTCTTGAGTTCGGAGGGTTATGGGCATCCCCATAGGATCACCCCCTAAATATATTTAGGATCAAGCTACATATTCTGTTGTGAATGCTGTATTTGAATACTGATTTGCTCTGGGATACACTGCATAATGTCTAACTTGGATACATAATACAACACGTTGGTTGAACATGGAGGATATAATCTTCCATTGTTCAAGCCGTACACAAAATGACTAAGTTTCCATTGCATATTTAGTTGCTTGTTGGTCTCAGGATTCTGTTTCTAATTTGACTGGCTTTTTATGGAAAGGAATTCAAGTTCTGAAGTCAGTTTCATCATATGCTTGTATATTTAAATAACTGATTTGCTTTTGACCTTTTTGAATAACCACAGCTATTTTGTTAACAGTATAGGCCTTCTGCTTCCTAGAATGGTTGCAGGTGACTAATTAATAATTCTTCTGCTGTTTTGAAGGTCATGCTGATTCTAATAGCATGAACCATGCAAATGCTCTTAGCTCACGTTGTTCTCATTATGTTTTGTATCCTAACCATTTACAGTTCCAGACACTGGAAGAATGAAAGAGACTTTGTCAGACTTGTATTCTGAGCACAACCATTTTAATTAAGAGTGTTGGAACAGCAGGTGGACATTCTGTTATGTGATTGCTTAAGCGGTTACCTTTTGCTTTCCTTTGTGTTTGTCCTGATTGCATCTTATGGCATCAGCTTCTGTATTGTTTAAAGTAGGAAGTGCCAGGGGATGAGCAGAACAAACAAGTAATTACCCATTTCATTTAACGACCCAAGAATACCTCTTTTCTGAACTGTTTTCTAATGTCCAACCTCAGAAACTCTGGGTTGCCTATGGGTTAAATAAACCACACTTAACCCAACATTTGCTCAAGGTTTGTTGTTGGGCTAGCTTCAGATTGTTTAACCCCTAAAACCCATAATTGTCTGGAGTTGGATGTCACACAACAGTCCTACAGTGTCCCAAGCACGGACAAATGCAGCATTGTTAGCTGCATTTGTCAGTGGTGGACACACACCATCCCAGGAATTGCCATTGTGACATACAAAGCATGCCACTGAAATCAGTCGAACCTAAGACGTGCATGTGGGTGGTGGGAGGCAGTGCTGTGTGGGGTTAACTTGAGGGATTGTCATGAGGACGAGCTCGCCTCTGTTGGACCTAAAGCACTCTGTTGGCTAGCTCTGTTGACTTTAACTTGTCATTCATGCATCTTGCATGTGGGTTAGACCCTTGCCTTCCTGGCCTATAAAGGCAGGCAGAGGGGACTGGATAAGTGAATAAGTGTAATGAAAAATGCCTCTTTTTGCCCTGGAGATTCTGCCTTGCCTAAAGAAGGCAGTAGTAATTGCTCTGCTCCAAAGAACCCAAGAATATTTGGATAATTTCTGTTCCTGTTTGATGCTATGGGCACTGGCCTGCGGGATGCAGCCCTCATGGTTCTATCTTGTCTCCACAGTATTTAACATATGCACTGGGGTCCCCCAAATTTTTGAATCTATAGGAACATTGGAGAATTTGAGAAACATTTACCGGCACCATCCTGAAATACCTGATCAACAGATTGCTCTTTCAGCATCTGCCTAGCAAGACTATGGGTCTTAGGTTGCATCTTATTCAGAAAACACTTTCCTTCGCATCTGTTGGACACTGCAAGATCTCTTTAATAAGGGATCACCTAATGCAGCTAATTGCTGGCAGTGTGATACAGCGAATCGTCCTTGAAAACATACACTTTGGCAAAGTCCAGGAGTTGTTTCTTTCCGGGAGGGAATTACTACACTGAAATTCTGTACTGAAACAGCCTTCGTTGTTCACTGATATACATACCCTTTTAACTTATTTACTTGCTTTATGAAAATAAACAAAAGAGCAAATGACTTCTCTACACCCTTCTGATAGGTAGAATGCAGATATTATAAAATTGGAAGGATAAGCACTGACTTTCTATAAACTAATGGATTGAGGATTTTACTGTACCTTGGAATGCTGCCTTCACATGGGTACCTATTTGGCTCACTTCGGTTGAGGCCTGTACCATTGATGGGAAGCATTATGGATTTTGTGCAAATCCATGACCATACATTAGAAATGAGAAGTTAAATGATAAAAAATTGCAACCTGCTGTATACAGTTGGTAGAATTCCCTGCTCAGACACCAGTTTCAAAGCAAGTTCTCTGTTTGCTGCCAGCTGTTATGATTCTGAAAAGACCATCCGAGGTTATTTTTCCTATTACGATAAGAGTGTTTATCTATTCAGTATATTTGTAATGCTGAATTACTGTTGAGCTTGTGGTGTTTACAGTGGTTGTTCATTGTTCTTAACAGAATGCATATTCTGTGCTTTGTTAGCAGTACCAACCTGGATGTTTCTTAGCTGTTTCAGTACCTGCATCAACTCTTAGATTATTAAACTATGATAAAAAGCAAAAAAACATGGACACTCTGAATAGGTTGCTCCTTTTTAAGTAGAAGTGCTGATGGGTTTTTCTTTGATTCTGCTGTGGGACTATATTCTACCTTTTGCTAACTAGCAGCTGCACAATGAAGATTTTATCTTGCATGCATTTTTACTTTACACGCAATTTAGAAGCTGGTGTGCTCTTTTAACTCTGGAGAGAATTATTACCATTTAGAAGGTCACCATGAGGAAACAAACATTGTGTGTCCACTTGAAATAGTTGAACAGAACAAAATGAAATTTGGAGGCAGCTGATAAGATTCAAACATATTGTTGTTCAGGCCTATTATAGCCGCATTTATGGGTAGAGAGAAGTTTGTGGAGTCAGAAACCACAATATTTTGACCATTTGGATGCTACAATAATGAAAGCAAAATGTAACATTATTCATAGATGTGTCCTTCGGTTACAACTTAAATTTGTTTGGTAACTTGAACCAGAATACAATAGAATCATGTGAAACACATAGGGAAGAGAAGAAATAGGTAGAAAGACCAGCAAAGAATAGTCTTGAAAGGCTTCCTAAAATAGCTTAAATGAGTTTACTTGAGAGTTAACCTTAATAACCTTTCAGGAATAATTACTGCTTTTAACAAAACTGGTATTTCGTATATGAGACATCTTACTGACATTTTTCAAATACATTAAGTTTTCTTTTTTCTTTTGACACATGCAATGTATACATTTAATGCAAGCTTTTAGGTGAAATGAAGTAATATATTGAAAAAAAATTACCCAAGAAGAAATGGAAACTCCAGAACAGGGCAAAAGTATTGCCATATGGTTTTTTTAATAGCTCAGACCCAAAGGGTAAAGTCTGTGTGGGAACCCATTTAAAATGATTAGCTGTCTTCCAAAACATGATAGAATAAAACCCAGGAGAAACAAGATTTTGATGCTGTGGTTAGGTTCCGGTACACTTTTTCTAATCTCTTTTTTTTCTCCTGATAAATCATGGTGTTTTGCTTTCTTTCCAAATTGTGTACCTTTTGGAACTAACAGTGGGGGAGAGAATTACAGTCATGTCAAGTTTTGATGATCTTAATCTGTGACGTTCCATGTGGGTGAAATGCCCTTGGCTGAGCAAGCACTGAGCATTCCTCCAGCCCAGGACTCGGTCTGGAAAACTTTGCTCAGGCAGTGGCAGGCCCCCCTGAGGAAGGTGGGGCGCAGGCAGTGTCTCTGGATGACCCCGTGAGTGGAGCATTTCTTCAGCTGGCCGCTCCACCGTGTGCCGGCATCCCCTGTTCCGACACGCACTGCAGCTGGGTATACAGCCACGCACCAGCCTGGAATGAGATCACAACAGGAAGAGTTGGCCCTGACTTCAGAGGGACGTCAGAGAGTTGGGGGGCGTGCGGTTGCCTGACCTGACCCCACTACCCCCACTGAGTTGCCGGACTTAGTGGGGCGCGGCAGCTATTAATTTCTTAGCATATTTTAGAATAGGCTTACTCCCAGTGGTGAAATCGGAGCAAACCAAAAGCCCTTTAAATCTACTGATTTCTCGGGGTGGGAGCTTAGGAGCCCAAGGGCTCACTGGATGCCCCTAGGATGCCCCATTCGAGTCTTTAAATTTGGGCATAACAGCTTGGGGCAATTAGGAGCAGGAGAGTGTGGGGATGCCTCTGGCAATGACAGCTGGATTACGTCTACTACATTTATTGCCTGGTTCCAGTCTCAGAGCCAGGCTTTCTTCCCTAATGTTGCAACCTTTGCCTTTATGTTTATTTTTATGAGATTCCTTGGATTTGGTTGCAGTTAATGGAAATAACCCATTTCCTATCTGCTCCGGTAATGCTGATGCACAATCTAAAGTATTAAATGTGTTGGCGATCCAGAAACTTTCAGTTTATGGAAACTT
The DNA here is from genome assembly GCF_004798865.1 of Varanus komodoensis. Lineage (NCBI taxonomy): Eukaryota > Metazoa > Chordata > Lepidosauria > Squamata > Varanidae > Varanus > Varanus komodoensis. The sequence goes on along the minus strand of NW_025335549.1, from coordinate 14,699,778 downwards.
CCATCATTTTCTTGGTCATCGGTTACTGTGTATTGTACAGCTGTGCTTACATGTCCTCAGCCATTTGCTTACTCACTTCCTTAGTCAGAAAGGTTATTATAGGACATCAGCGATAGCGTGCCTTTTCCTACAGGAAGTACATGGCAAATCTGCGAGTGCTGCTTTCTAATACTCTGCAGCCTAACACTGCTCTCAATGGTATGACGCCTTTCTAGAGGGAACCTGCACATGGAGCTGTTTTTTGCCGATGCAGGAAATGTAACAGTGCTGTCCTTTCAAATGGTACTGTTGCTCTATGCTTCTGTGTTCCCCCATCACCTGTGTATACATTTTATCTTGGCCATTTCCAGAAATAGTTATTTTAGACGTGGTTTCAAAATGTTATCACTTGTTTTGAAACCAAGTCCTTTAGCGCTAAGGGGGTAAAGAATTCGAGGGTAGGGTGGGGGTGAAATCCTATGCCTGAACACCCTGTTAGCTACCTGCAGAGGCACTCTGTGCTCCAAAACTAAGTTAGAGAACTGCACCTCATTCTTAAGCAGTTCAGTCACATAAAATAGACCATTACACACAGATAATTGGAGTAAATTGGAGTAAAGAGGCTCAACTTCTGAGCAAGCATGCCTGGGAGTGTGCTATTACTGAATTTTGGGCAGAAAGCAGATTTGAAGTAAATGAGCGTCTCATTGCCCCAAGCATCTGCAGAGTGCCTCCATCTGTCGGGGCTGAACCTGACCCAAGCCCAGTTGGTTGGTCCTTTTCCGTACAGTGACGGATCTCTCTGCCTTGTTCCAGATACTTCCTTCTTTCCCGGAAAAGTGTGTTCCTTCATTCACTCTCCTCCTGAAGACCAGCTCCTCCTTTTCCATTCTAATGCCGGTAGTCTGACAACTCTTCTCCCCCCCTCCCATTTTCTATCTTCCTCTTCTAATTCTCTGCTCCTTCCTCCAGGGGATCCTGATTCCAAGGCTCCTGCAGCTGCTTGCATGGGCAGATCTTCCATGGCTCAGGGTTGCTAGGAAGCCAAGCAGCCTGTGGCCTCAGACTGGGCAGGGAAAGGAATTTGCACACAGGAAATTGGCGGTGGCAGAGTTAGACTATTTTTCAGTGAATAACCACGGAATTTCTTTTAAAACCTGCATTCCTGCACAGTTACCTAATTGGTTTAGAAAAGATTAAAAGAGTGTCCGGTGATGGCACTGTGACCTGACTTCTTACTTTTCTGGTGATTGCCATACTATATACTGTGGGGTTATACTGTAGTATGATGATGAAGCACACTCAGCCCTTTGGATCCTTCTTGTCTTGCTCTTACAGTGCCATGTATTGGTGTGCGGCACAGGATCATTTTATGACGAGGTGAATACTGTGCTGCCTTTATTAATGTATGCCCGGCAATTGTACTTGAGAAAAAGGCCCTGCTTACCTCAGCATGATTATGGCATAACAAAAGAATGGCAGTTTTGGAAAGGAATAATTCCCCACCATCACTACCACCACCGCATTGTTTTAGCAGTGAATAAAGATGGCTTTTACAATACAAGCCTCTAGTAGGATATTTCCCCACATCTTCCTATTGTACTACCTCAAGTCCCAAAAGTTGATGTTTATGAACTACTTTGCCAGCAACATTAATAAACAAATATAGCTCAAATATCGTTTTCCCCTGTAGAATGCTCTGTTTATGGAAGTCATGTCTTTGGTAGAAGCGTGAATCCACGGTCTGTATAAATTCAGATCAAAATATATTATGTTCCTTAAGGATGGCTCGCACCAAATCTCGATCAGAGCTCTGCACTGCAGTCGTACACATTAGCAAGCACAGAAGCGAAACTTAAGGACATCTTAAGTACTTCATGCACTGAATTAAAGCTAAATAAATAATTGCTTTGGTTGTGAGTATACTGAAAACTTTTAACAATGTGGTTTTGCTATATGCTGTGAGGTCATCTCTGACAGATGGTGACCCAATGAATGACTTCCCTCAAGAAGGACCTCTCCTTGAAAGCCCTGTCCAGCTCTCATAAACACAAGGCTGTGATTTCCACACAGCTCACCTGCCCATTCTAAACACATTCCAACCATCAAAATGTTAGCAGGACATCTCATTTTTCTAACCCTGACCCTAGCCTGGTGCTCCACCCTAACCCTTATATATGGGTAAAATACCATTGAAAAGAGGGCGAATTTGAAAAAGCCTTCCTTGAGTAGCTTTTTCTGCACAGCTCAACATTTCTGCCCATTCTAAACAAGTTCCAACCATCAAAATCATGCCAGGACACCTCGTTTTTCTAACCCTAACCCTACCCAAGGACACACCCTAACCCTAATATAGGGCTACAGTTCCATTGAAAATAATGAGATTTTAAAATGCCTTCCCTGAGTAGCTTTTTCTGCACAGCTCATTATTTCTGCATATTCTAAACACATTCCCACCATCAAAATCATGCCAGGACACCTCGTTCTTCTAACCCTAACCCTACCCTGGTGGACACCATAACCCTAACATAGGGCTAAAGTTCCATTGAAAAGAGGACGATTTTAAAAAAGCCTTCCTTGAGTAGCTGTTTCTGCACAGCTCATCATTTCTACATATTGTGAAATGCACCACTGACTCTTAAGACCTTGCAAAGATGACAGAACTTGGTATAGCTCACAAGTTACTTCTCAAAAAGAATTCCTGTCTTGAAAATCCCCTTTGACACTTTTATGTATTGTGGTTCTTCAGATCTTTGGAGAACACATCAAAAGGTTGCAGTTATTTTTTCTGCTCGAAGAATAATCTGATGTCACAGTGCATTCTCCTCAACTCCAGACAGAGTGACTTGGTGGGCAGGCAGCATTCGTGCTATTTTTACCTTCCGATGATTGTCTGGATACATTATGCATCTCACCATGTTTGCACAATTGTCCTTATTTTAGGTACCCTGGAATTGAACTAATGTCTGTGAAGGAAGAGCAGGTTTTTTCTAAAATACTTGCTCCCCAAACATTACAAGCATTCCTCAATGATTCTGGTTTCATTTTGCTCTGAATTGCTCTTTAAATGGTCATGGTTAGGGATGTCTTTGCACATCACGGGCCGGCTTGTCCTGCCTTTCAGAGCTGTGCAGGCAGTGGTGTAGAGTTGCAGGAGTTTGTGTATTTGATACTCTGTATGGGTGCTGCATGAGAGCATCTCCACAGAGTGCTTTCTGCCCTCTGAGTAACGGAATCGGCCATAGGACATGCAAAACGCTGCATGTGGCAAGCCAGCTGAATTCTGTAGCCTCTGATAGTGCCGAAAAAGTGTGGAACATCTTTCAATGACCTCAGTTACCTCTTGGTAAGCACAAACTTTTCAGGGAGAGAACATGCATTAAAGTGGCTAAATTAGTTTCCCTTTGGAGGGAGGCTGCTCTTGAATACCGAATGGTTTTGGCTATGGAGGTCCAGGTTGCCGCTGGCTGATTGGCTAGAAAGGACATGCCCTCTGCATGTGCTTAGGGGCATTTTTACCAATTTTACCCATTTTCCCATTAGTCCTGCTGGCTAATGGGAATCTTTTTTGGCTTCTAAGACTGGACATCGTTCGTGGACCACTGTGGTGAAATAATACCTTCTCTCACACCAGTTCCTTGTACAAATATTAAAAGAGTGTTTTTTTATGCAGCTAGCTATATTCTTGCTTGGGAGCCTTGTTTTCTTGGAAGTCTACTAAGCTGATTTTTAAATTTTATTTATGAGAACACTGTTACAGCACCTTTTGGCCCTAAAAGAGTGCTCGGGGTGGCAGGGAAAAAACTATACCCAGAACCATTAAGACTAAAAGTCAGAATGAAAATAGCAAGGTTAAAATATGCTAAAGGTCTCCTGGAATAAAAATGTCTTAACTTCCCATCTAAAAGAGTGGGGAGGTCAACTTTCATTCTTCTCTAATATTTCTGAAATTCTTTTCTAATTAAGCACAGGGCAGCAAAAAGGCGTAGCCGGCCAAGGTTCAGCCATACCGCATGTTCCCCCTACTTCCTCCAAAATGTCACCATCTGTAGCTTAAAACATGATCAAATCTTAGAAGAAGCAGACTGTTCATTTCCCGAAAGAAATGGGCAGTGCAAAGCTTAACGTAGTGTCACTGCTGGGAAATTTCAGATCTTTCTGACAATTCTGAATCATCTTCTAGAATTGCAATAAGCCTAAAAATGTTTTTCTTGTATGAGTAAGTGTGTCCTTTTGCCATATAACTTCTCTGCTCCATACACACACTTGCAACACAACCTTGGACAACTTCATTTGGTGAGTGGCTGCTGCTCCTCTGGATATGCGTAATTTGACTTTGTCTGTATTGCTTCAGTATTGCTTTAATTCTTCTGAACTTGCTCTATAATTTTTAACAGCTACTATTTAACAGGAGCATAACTATTTCTTTAACCAAAACAAAATGAAAAATTTAATTGCATAGTGATTTTTAGTGGTGGTGGCTGTTTCTTCTCAAAAAAACAAAATAAACTTGTACAGCTTTGAACAAAGCACTTTGTATCTATACCATGTGCGTATTAAAACCTGGTGGGCCCTTATTAATGATTTCTATCTCATTAAAATCAAGTGAATAACAAGTATCTCTGTATGAATATTGTGATTTTCATACTATTTCTTACTGTATATGGTTATCTTTAAAAAAGAAGAACAATTTTGGAAAGCATAACCTTGACCTTTGACTATTTCATACGGGCTATTTTAAAAATGATACTGCAAAATAAAGGCTTTCTTATTGTCCTAGTGCCCATTACCTATTTTAGATTTTATCACAAAAAAGTGGCTATTAGAAAAGAGTAGCAATGCACATCAAATTCTCATTTCTCAATTCTGTACCAAAGCATCAAAGGCTCATTGTGTAGAAAGGAAAAATGCTTTTAACAGAAATCTCTTAATTAGAACAAAGAAACTAATTGAGTTCTACAGTCACATTATACATAAGTGTTTGAAAGCAGAAATATTACTGTTGGTGTCTGGAGCAGTTGAATGAACCTTCTGGTCTAGACAGTTGGAATTCTGATGAGTAAGTTCCTAAGTCGTTAAAAAATGAGCTGACTCAGATCAGGATATTTCAGCAGGGACAAGGAAATGAAATTGCCATGCAACAAACACAGTGATGGCTATTAAGTTATTTTCAGGTGGAGGTCTGTGTGCATTTTTGTGTGATACTGGCTCTGTGTCCATTCCCCTCTTCATACTCTCACTTTCCTCCTGTTCATTCTCTCTCTGTCCTTCCTGAACACATGCACACATTCATAACGCATGAGGAGAGTTTGTTACTCATACGCACTGTGCACACCCTACTCATGCCATGCGACTTTCCACATTTTTGCTGCATAGTGTCTTTGCTACACATCTTTGCTACACATCTTCTCCCCAGTCAAACATCTGCTCATTTATCCTGACAGTTTGTATGCCATCACTTTGATTTCCTTTTGAGGTTTTTGAGCAGCTAGAGTATTTCCAATATTGTGCAAGACTGATGCCACTCTTCCGAGGGTGGAGTCTCAGTTCCAGTCTTGGAAGGCATTTCCATGGTCAGAGCTGGGACATCCTTAAACTGCCAACATACCAGATGGCAACTTTCAGATTAAGCAAATTTTGCAGGCTCAGTGCTTAGAGTAGATCTGGTGCTCCTGTTGAGCAATGCACTCTTCCTGTACGTTCTGAGTTCTTCTTTGAGGCCTCTTACAATATTTATTGTGTCAAATGGGATGGAATTCTATTGATACGCAAAACTTGATGAAGAAACGTTGCTACTCAACATTAAAAGTTACTTAATTTTGCTTAAAATCTCTTTAAATCTAGAGTCATCTTGCTGTCCATTGAATTTACTTCTGAAGTCCACATTTCTTTTGGAAATAACGTAAGTACTTGTGTTTAACCTACTGACACACATTGTGAATTGTCCTCTTTCAAGATTTGTTTGCTTAAAGCTCCTCCATCTAAAATATGCAACATTCTGTATAGCCTGTTATGAAAGCAGCTTTGCAGAAGTTAACTCCTGCTTAGAAAAGTACCCTAAAATGCAGCCTCTGTCTTTCCAGTGTGACAACTGTAGTGTAAATATGGGTGTGGCGTATTCATCCCCTTTGTGTCATTGTGCACCACAGTAGCTCAGCTTTTGTTTCTTCACGGCGTGTGCCACACACAAGTTGCAGCCCTTTGTATGATCGGTCCCTGATCAAGTCGATCAGAGGTTGTTGTGTGATGTTCAAACGCAGGCGCACGACCTGCATTTAAACGACCGAGAACCAATTGCATGTGAGCAGGGCCTTCCCCTTTCATGGATCCCATGACCAGCCCCTTTGTTGTTGAGTGTGGCCTCTTAACCTGGACTGATGGGTTGTTTAGTCCCTAATCAATTGTTCTAACAAACCTTTGCGAACTCCAGGCAGATCTGCCTATGTCAGAAACAGAAAATAAGGAAAACTGTTCAGTGATATCACGCGGGACCACCCAACCCCCTTTCCCAGTCCAGCTCTCCTCTATCCAGGGCTGCTTCTCCCAAGGGGGCAGCTTTGTATTCACACTGCTGTGCGATGCATAGCCGGTTCTGGGTCTCTGTGTTACTGCATGCTCTTGCCTTTCGGTCTGACTTCAGGCACTACCTTTTTCAGCTCTGTTTTATGTCACGCGGTATTGCAACAGTATAACTCGCTAGAGCTTAAACTGTGGTATAAACATTTCTGTCTGTGTGTGTTTATGTGCAAGTTACTTTTGCTAGACTATTGGAATAACTACAGAAAAATCATCAGTGACATTTAGGGAAAAGACTAAGACAAAACAATGTCATTTACTCGTAAGGGCCGGGACGTAGGTTTCAAGCCTCATTATTTGCCATTTGCTTCTTCAACTTGTTATTAATTATTGCTTCTCCTGTACTGAACAGTTTTAAAACTGCTATCCACCTTGCATGTTTGTATGAAAAGGGTGAGATAGACATTTTAAAGCAATTATGCTAGACAAAGGTGACCAACACAGAAGAAGACGGGACCCTCACTTGTTTTGATAACTGTGTAGAACACAGAATGGCCTGGTTTGCAAGCAACAATTCTAAGTGCGGGTTGTTGTTGAACTGTGGGTTGTGTTAAGACCTGCATTCTGGTTGTGGATGGCTAGCCATAAACAACCCAGAGTTCACAATCCAGCAATAAGCCATGGATTCTCTTCCTGGGTCGTATCTTTGCCTTTGGTCCTGCCCAATAGTGGATTGCAAAGCCCAAGGGCTTCTCCAATTTGGAGAGTTTGGATTTTGAGCCGAAAGAGGCATGACGGTCCTTCGCAAAGGTAAATGGCTTGTTTTCATTGACTTGGCCGCTGGACCAAGATGACGTTACAAGAGAGGCCAGGGAAGGATGTTGCAGCAGTTGCTGTGATAGCGCAGTACTTTGTCCTGCCAAGGAATCCGAAGTTAGTATCCAGTAAACACTGAACTGATGTAGCTTTTGAAAGTCATAAACAACCCTGCTAAGTCTCTCTTAGCTCTGACACAAATATTTAAAGAAAAAGCTATGATACTTTGGCTGCATGATGTAATGCTTATATTGCTCAACTAGATTAAAAGTATAATATTTAAAGAAGAGAGAACTTCTCGAAATCTTTAAAATATTTGAATTGAGCTAAGAGACTTGGAACAAATATTTATTTCCTTGTTAGTCTCTTAAAAACAGTTGTAGTGTAGGTTGCGTTCCTTCAGCCTTAACTGTCTGGCCACATTTTAGGATGAAACCAAGAAAGGAAGCTAACAATCTGTTACTAATTTTTTCCCTGCTCTCTTATACCTGTGATCTTCAGCCACCAAGTATGTGCTGCTGCTGACTTCCAAGCCCTTCTAACATTTAAGCAATAATTCTAAAACTGAGCCATCTAAACCCTGATCTTGCTTTTTGTGTGTTGCTGCTGCTGCTGCTGCTTCTGCTTTTGCCTTGAAAAAAAAACCTTGGACGCTCCAAAGGACAGGAGACAAATAGACTTTAGAAGAAAAAGCAAGTAATCCATTATGAATTTTAAGCTAAGACTACGGATCGTTCTGTTGTTCCCTGTGTACTTCTTAATTAATGTGTACAGTGCCCTTGCATTCATACCATGGTATTTTCTTACCAATGCGAAGAAGAAAAAAGCTATGGCAAAGCGCTTAAAAGCTAAGCCCATCTTGGACAAGCCTGGAAGCCCCTACCGAGCCATTTCACATTTTGAGTCATTAGCCACCATAGACTTTCCTGGAGCAGATACTCTGGATAAATTGTTTGACCATGCTGTAGCGAAGTTTGGGAAGAAGGATTGTCTTGGAACAAGAGAGATCCTGAGTGAAGAGAATGAAATACAGCCCCATGGGAAAGTATTTAAAAAGGTAATGACTTCTACTAATGTTCGCATTTTTATGCATAAAGGAATGTGGGGAGTACTGACAATTTGAATCTTCAGGGTATGGATTCCAGTGAACTAGCTGCAGTAATAAAAATAACAAGGAAACATACGGCGGTCCTTGTTCATAGAAGTTTATTTCCCTGTGCCACTGTTGATTGTTGCACAGTGGTAATAATTGAACACTAATTTCAAAAGGCACTGCCCTGTCTTACTTTCCCATTCAAATATAGGTGGGGGGAAGGTTAGAATGCTTAACAGAATTCCTATAGCATCTGGTCTAATATCAGATTATCAGTCCATCCGTGACATCCATATTGGATCTTTCCCTGTCCGTGCTTATGAAAAATAGGGAAGGGACAGCTAGCAGGGAGGTGTCGGTTTTCTCCTTGCAAAAGGAAGTGGTTCTACGCCACTGGAAATCGGCAGTGGTGAGGCCACTCCTGAAGAAGGTAGATTATCTGCCTTACCTCTGGACCAGCGTTTCCTTAAGGATGATTACAGTGTTCAGAGTTGCATACTTGTTTGGCCTTGTTGGTTTGGGCCTTGTTTTTGATAATGCAACAGTATTAAGCCAGTACGTATTTCCTGTCTGAACAGCTAATCCTAGGAAACTATCAATGGCTTAACTATGAAGAAACTAACCAGAAAGTGAACCACTTTGGCAGTGGACTAGTTGCACTTGGGCTAAAACCAAAGGTCACAGTTGCTATATTCTGTGAGACGAGAGCTGAATGGATGATCGCAGCACAAGCCTGCTTCCGGTTTAACTTTCCTCGTGAGTAGCCAGGTTTTCTTTTAACACAAATACGCAAGTTCATAGAGAAAAGAGGCGGTGCTCCCAAATGTGCCATGTTCTCGGTGCAACATTGTCACCAAGTTGTGAGAGAATCTATGGTTCTTCAGCACTGGGGTCCGCGTGGGTTTCTCTGTGATGTTTCTGCATGGTGCTCAAATGTATACAAGATTGTTGTTGTCAGTCGCGAAGTCGCGTCTGACCCATCGCAACCCCATGGACAACATTCCTCTAGGCCTTCCTGTCCTTCACCATCCCCCGGGGTCCATTTAAGCTCACACCAACTGCCTCAGTGACTCCCATCTAGCCACCTCATCCTCTGCCGTCCCCTTCTCCTTTTCCCGTCAACTGTTCCCAGCATTAGGCTCTTCTCCAGGGAGTCCTTCCTTCTCATTAGGTGGCCTAAGTATTTAAGTTTCATCTTCAGTATCTGGCCTTCTAAAGAGCAGTCAGGGTTGATCTCCTCTAGGACTGACTGGTTTGATCGCCTTGCAGTCCAAGGGACTCGCAGGAGTCTCCTCCAGCATCACAATTCAAGATAGGAAGAGTGAAATAGCCATAATGAATGTGAATAAAGTGAGTGGGTCCTGATAAGAAAACATCAAACCCACGCACTTGATGACTAGACAGATCAGTAAGTAAGTGGGTAGACATTCTGCTTCCCTTAACCGTTGGTTTGAGAAAACTGTATTGCTGGATACAGGTAAATACTTAGTCCTCTGCCTTAAGATAAGGAGTTCCATCTTTTCCTCTTTGGAGTGACCTAATTAAGTTAACTTTCACCTCTTCAGCCATCTCAGCTCCTCCATGATTCCCTCTTCATGTAATTTCAGTAATCCTTGGAATAATCGATATTTCATGTGCCACTGGAGTTAACACTAAAAATATGTGAAGCAAAACAGTCACGGAAAACCTGTATGCTTTTAGTTATGTCTCACTGAAATAATTACTGGTGATAAATTCTATGCCAGTGCAAAGTATTTGGAGTAGCTTTGATCCTTCAGTCTATTTTCTTCTTTCAAATAGTGGTTACATTGTACGCAACCCTTGGGGAAGAAGCAGTCGCCTACGGACTGAATGAATCTGGAGCATCGTACCTAATCACAAGTGTAGACCTTCTAGAAAGCAAACTTAAGGTAATTACTGACCTGGTATCTTTGCTTGGTCAACGTGGTAGCGGATGATGGTGCGGTCGGTTCAAGAGCACAGTGTACCCAGATGACCCAGTGCAGTAGTGACGCCTCATGTAAGAAATCACTCCAGCCATAAGCTGAAATTTTTCAGACGGCAGAGACTCGCAGTAATTTGCATCAGCAATAACTTGCTTTATTACAGTAAGTTACCACTGTTAAAGCGTTTTGAAAATCCTGAGAAATGACCCCAAAGAGGCATTATCTTGCCCGATAGCGATCATTTGTGCACTAAATTTGGAAATGCAAAGCACAAAGAAAACATTCTTGAAGCTCATCAACCTTTCCTGGAACTCCCTTTTCTCTGAAGGTTGTTGCGAACTTAGCATGAACTTGTATGAAAGATCTTTTCTTCCGGGTGGGTTTGGATCCCCAACAACGGGGGGAATATATTCATAGAGCCTTGTCAATAGCCTGATCCTTCATGATGGGGGAGACGTATCCAACATAATGGGCTGTATTCTGAGAACTTGGATGACAGCCTGTGCAGTAAGGTCTCTGCTTCTTGTTCAGAATGTACTGTCCGAAATCCCTTGCCTCCGACATATCATTTACGTGGATAAGAGAACTATCAATACGGCAGACTATCCCAAAGGAATGGAGATCCACAGCATGGAAGCAGTAGAGGAATTGGGAGTCAGACCAGAGAACTGTAAGTGAACTGGCTGAGAGGTTGCACAGCTGTCGGGATGCAAAGAAATAGCACATTCTTCTGTGTAGTAAACAGAGCTGTACATAAACAGCAAGCCGACTTGGGGCTTAGTACAGTTGTCCAGGGGTGGAAAGATACGCTTCCTGCGCAGCACAGCAAAACTGAACTGCCTGCTCTGACAGCAGCTGGCCAGGCCATCACATTATTGGTGATGCCGTATTTCCTGCTGAACCTCAGCGGGCTCTCAAACAGTTTACATCGTGCCACATACCCTTCCCCAAGCCTTTCTGTCCCTAAAAATAGTAATTTGCTTCCTCTGTCACATTCACTGAAATATATGGGCTGAACAGAAGAATGGAGACAACCAAAATATCCATGCCCTAGTCTGCAAGGTAGAGAGACCAAAAGTGATCACGCTTATTTTCTTGCTGGACAAGACTGGCTCCCGATGTAGAGTATATCTGTCTGTTTTATTTCCCTTTGTGTGCTGATGTGTAATTTTTTGCCTCCACGTCTCTTGCTAGTAAACATCCCTCCATCTCGGCCTTCGCCGACAGACATGGCCTTAGTAATGTACACCAGTGGTTCCACGGGAAGGCCCAAAGGAGTGATGATGATGCACAAAAACTTGATAGCTGGAATGACAGGACAGTGTGAGCGAATCCCTGGACTGGGGTAAGATGCATGTTAAAACATTTTCGCGACTTTCGTGCTTGCCCATCTGCGGTCCCTGTTGTGCAGTCCTGCTTTCTCCCAGCGGAGGGCAATGGCGCCCAGGGGGCTTCTACCCATCGCCAGATTTCGCACCCCCTGCCCCACATACGCACACTGGGTCCCCCAGGGCTGCTCAGAGCTGGATGGACATGATTAGAGGGTGGGGGGCAGAGCTTGGGGAGACGGTAGGAGCCCGACCTTCCTCTCCCACACCAGGCCGCAATTCGTGTGGGTCTGGGCCAGGTGGACACCCTTGATGCGTTCTGCCATTGCTGAATGGCAAGCAGGGACGGGGGGCAGGCAAGCTCAGCCTGAGCCCTTCTGCCCCATCGCCAGCCATTCTTCCCTAACTTGCTCTCACCGTCAACATTTGGTCCTCTGCAGGTGACAAACAAGGGTGTGCTCTGTGGCTGTATAAATATTTATCCGGGACTTAAAAGTGTAATCCTGTGTACACTAACTTTGGAGGAAGTGCCACTGAACTCACTGGGGCTTTCTTCAGAGTCAAGGTGCATAGACTCCCCCTTTTTAAAGTGTTCATTGAACATGAATTAAAAAGGGTTGCACAGGATAATGCTCTGGGAAATTTGCCAAAGTCGTGTTCCTCGCTTAGAAAATGTCGCTGATGGATCCTTGTGCTGTTTACTCACAACATTGTTTCAGCTTTGAACCGTGAACAAGTCGATTTCCAAGGTTTTTCCTGTGCAGCACTAGCATTGCAGTGGGTGACTTTGCTGCTGCTTTTTCTGCTAAAGTGCCTCCCTCAGTCTGGCAAGGGAGGCCGAGAGTAGCAGTTCTACTTGCCAAGGAGTAGAAAACCCCTTTCAAAACAGAGGCCCGCCACTTCATCGCCCCTGCATGAGGCGTGTGGCCAGGCAAGAGGAGCATTGGTGCAGGTGATGCTTCGGTTGACGGCGTATGGCCTGAGGCTAACATGAATGCACCAGCTCAACATGGGGAGGGGAAGGGTTCCTTTTTTGACTCATGGAAGACTACTGGGGAGGAAGGAAGAAAAAAGAGCCAGATTAAAAAAGAAAGAAGATTGAAATGAAAACAAAGCCACTCCCTTTTTTTTAGCTCGAAGTCCACCAGCTCAAGAGAACACCCTGTTTAGAAAATAAGTGACCATCACTAGGTTAATGTAGTGAAAGGGGCGTGTCCAAGAGCCTGTCGCTCACAGCCCTGCTTTCCAAGGGGTCACTTGCTGAGCGATCAGCCTGGTTAGGACGACACGGCACCACCTTGCCTTCAGTTCATGAGAAAAGCCTTGAGAGAGCAAACCGTTCCATTTGCTTGCTTAGAATAATGTACTAAGGTATACTGCTTGCTTTATTGAAGGGGTTCATTTGTTCCCTTTAGGCCCAAGGACACGTATATCGGCTACCTGCCTCTGGCTCATGTATTAGAACTGACAGCAGAAATTTCCTGTCTTACATATGGCTGCAGGATCGGATACTCCTCCCCACTCACACTCTCCGACCAGGTAAAAGAGCCGTTGAGCAGTCCTGCTGGCTGTTGAATGCCTTTCCAGCCCCGGCAGTTTACAGTAAAAGCTGGACAGCGTGTTAAGCCGGTGCTGGGCTCGTCACACTGAAATAAGCTCGGCCCAGGAGTGACTTACCCAGAAGAGTATAATGAACACACGCAGCTTCGAAACACATATCGAAACATTTCTCTGTGGGACTCCCTGCATGCACAGTTCCCCCATCCCCGGAGTCCGCATTGGTGTTCCTTTTGCAAGAAAGTCCAAACAGTTGTGGCCACTGTAGCAAGTCAGTTGACCCGAAGGCAACACCCTGTGTTGAATGTAATCCTTATCATGGCAAACATTGCCACCAGCTGCATGCTTTCTGTGTGCTGTGCCAAGTAATTTTTCACACTTCTGGCAAAAAGAACCAAATTTAAAGGAAGGTTCGCTTCTTCTTTCTCTTGCAGTCAAGTAAAATTAAGAAGGGCAGCAAAGGAGATTGTTCTGTTCTGAAACCCACATTGATGGCAGCTGTTCCTGTAAGTATGGGTGGGGATGCTTTGTCTTCCGTGGAGGAAAATGACTTTGGCTGGATGGGAGCCGTTTTCTTTAGATGTGCAAAAGTACCTTCCCAAATCAGTGAAATCTTGAATCTTCGAGTCGCACGTTCTAGAAATATGTTTCCTTTCACAGATCTTGAGTACAAGTAACCAAAGTTGTGTATATGTATTTAAGATAGTAACTTCCTTTAATGTAAACAGTGGAGAGTTTACATAGCTGGCGACTGCTTCTCTGTACAGTGTGCTAGGAAGCCTGTCCCCTCCCCATTCTCAACAACAGATCCACCTTTAATTCAGTGTATGGTAGCCTGCTATAGAAATGCCCAACTTGTGGACATTTCTTGCAGTTTAGCAAACACAACCGGGCTCTTAAGAGCCTCTTTCATACAGCAACAGTTTCATGACTACCTGATAGTTATAACTCATTAAGTTAGTAGTGGTTACCTTTTGAAAATGAAAGTAAGTGCTGGCAGAATGAGAAAACAGACCTTGAACCTTCAAGGAAGAATGGTAGAAGCTGCCATAATTATACTTAATTATTCAAAAGCACCTTGCAACATGCACACAGCTACTGAAATAGCGTATCTGAGAGAGAGGGAAAAGCTAGGAGTGGGGAAAGCTGATGTTTTCCCATTGCGCATGCCACTTGGTGCCTGCGCAGAATAGCCCCCAGCTGAGATTCACCACAAGTAGATTAACTAGATTACACATTAAGGGTTATGCAACTAAGGAAAAAATGAGCTATTTAACGTGAGTGGGGCGTTCCTTCCAGTTCCCCTCGGCCAGTCTGGGCTGAGCTGGTATAAACCAGATCAGAAAAGTTAGTGTACTTCAACTCACTGGCCTCCTTTCTGAATCTTCCTTGTAGGAAATCATGGATCGAATTTATAAGAATGTTATGAGTAAAGTTCAAGAGATGAATTACATCCAGAAGACATTGTTCAAGATAGGCTATGACTATAAATTGGAACAAATCAAAAGAGGATATGATGCACCTCTGTGTAACTTGTAAGTAAACTTCATCTGCCATTTGAAGAATGCCTTCAGCTTTGCTAGATACAACAATGTTCTGTGCTGGAACTCAACCATACCTGTAAGAGAGGAAGCAAAATATTTTATTCTGTAGCCATTTTACCAAAGTTCAGCGGGCTTCAGTTGAAGGCCTTCAGATCTAAGTGTGTGTGTTCGGATTGGAACCCGTTGATCTATTGCTGGTCTGAACACAGTCGTCATCTTTGGGCTCAGCACTAATAGGCCTTGAAACAGTTCAAAAGAAATAGATACTCAGCTCATCCTGCAGCAAAAGTTACAGCCCAACACAGGGCACGAACTGGCCATCTTATGCATCTAGCAAGCAGGGCACTTCTGTGGTATTAATGCTAATTTCCTTTTCTTCAAGGCTATTGTTTAAGAAAGTGAAAGCACTGCTAGGAGGGAATATACGCATGATGCTTTCAGGAGGGGCACCCCTTTCACCACAGACACAAAGATTCATGAATATCTGTTTCTGCTGCCCTGTTGGCCAAGGTTATGGGCTCACAGAAACCTGTGGAGCCGGGACAATTACAGAAGGTAAGGGCTCGCCTCCTTCTCATGTCCTTCTCTGGGAGGGCTGCCTGGTGTTGAGCTGAACACTTGACCTGTGAACGGTCTGGCACTGGCAGCTCTCTCGGATCTCTCTGGTTTAATGTTTGTTTGTTTGTTTAGCAAGGCGAGACCCTATTAGCCCTCACCTCTTACTCCTTTCTGATATGTTCCCTTTAGTCTGTGACTACAGCACTGGAAGAGTAGGAGCACCTCTCATCTGCTGTGAGATTAAACTTCGAGACTGGCAAGAAGGTGAGGGATCATTATGTTTCCAGTAACTTAACAGCAACCGTTTCCATGTCTGAACTATTAATACATCAACATTACAGTTCCTTGGGAGTAAGTCCCATTAAAGGCAGCAGGACTTACTTTTCAGTAAACATGTGCAGGCCAGGGTGAAATTTGTCACTCTCATTTCCATGATGCCATAGGCTCAAAAATCTTGATATAAACATTTTTGGGAGTGTTTGGTGGTGTTTCGCTGTTCCTATGAACACTGTTGCTTGATTCCATTAAGGATGATTTTACATTCTATTACTTCATTATTTTCTTCCACTTATTTTGTAATGATTCTGGGAAAGGCAAGAGCTGTCGCTCAGAATATTCACCAATTATTTTATTCATGAATTACTTCCTCAGGAGGTTATACCAGTAGAGACCAGCCAAACCCTCGGGGGGAGATTATAATTGGTGGACCTAATGTCTCCATGGGATACTTTAGAAACGAAGAGAAGACGGCAGAAGATTTCCTTGTGGACGAAAGCGGTCAGCGATGGTTTTGCACCGGAGACATCGGCGAATTTCACCCAGATGGCTGCCTACAAATCATCGGTAGTTGCTGCTTCTTGCAATTTAGTAAACTCCATCTACAAGCGCGATATGCATTTCCTTCTGTTCTTAACGTTCTGGGAGTGTGCTGAATTATGACCATGACTTGCTTTGCAAAGGAAGTTCCATTAACAGAAGTTGTAATTTGCCTTTATGACAGCCGCTTCCTTGATGGTTTTTCTTTGAATGGCAGGCTGTCCCTGCCATTTTTAAGACTTCGAATGATACCCTGTGTAAATGATATAAACTTTTTTCAAATGTCTGGTGTATATACTGAACCTTGCTCTTGCAAGCATGTCACAAGTGGAAGGTTATTTTATGTGAGAGCTTCACTGATTGCAACAGGACTTACTTCTGAGTAAAGTTGCTTTGGGGGAAATTGCATGCGCTCTAAGTGATGTTGCCCAATTATTCCCCCAGATCGTAAGAAAGATTTGGTGAAGTTGCAAGCAGGAGAATATGTATCCCTTGGCAAAGTTGAGGCAGCTCTGAAAAACTGTCCGCTTATAGACAATATCTGTGCTTATGCCAACAGGTAAGTTTGTGCCTATTCATTTGGTTTTTCTACACTCGATCTTCATGAGACTTTCACAAAATCAACTCACGTTGAACAAGTGAAATGGAATTTTATAGTGCCTGTCAGGGTTATTCATGCACCTCATTGGCTTTTCCACATTTTGTGGTGTCACTCCCTGGAATTTAAATGGATTTAATTGGCATGGTTAGCACTTGATGTACACAAGGTATTCAACTCCATGAAAAATATTTTTCTCTATATTTCACATTCAAAAGCAACATTCTGGGATTTTCTTTTCTTCTGCTTCTGTATAGAAACCGAGTAATCCACAATAAAGGGGTTATTGATCTATGTGCAACAGAAAACATGGAGCCATATCTTCCTTTAGTCATACTGACCTGTGGCTTCTGGAATTGTGTGTGCTAGAGAGGTTACTTGCACCTCATTTCTGCGCAGACAGAGAAGCAAATTTCACAATGCCTTGGCCATGCATCGAATCCGGTCTCTAAATCTCTGCAGGGCTTGCAGTTGCTTCTGCTTAAAGCCCAACCCAGGAACTGAATAGTGTTCCCTTGTGTTCTCTTTTAGTGACCAGTCTTACGTCATCAGTTTTGTTGTTCCCAATCCGAAGAAACTGACTGATCTTGCGGAACAGAAGGGTGTGGCTGGCAACTGGGCAGACATCTGCAACAACCCGATCATGGAATCAGAAGTGCTGAAAGAGATTAAAGCGATGGCTAATAAAAGTAAGGAAAGGGCAGCTTCTGTGTCCCACTGTATTGCGAGATGCCCCCGAGACAGGCAACAGAACGTTGCAGCGGATTCTCACCCACACAGTTGAAGTCCTCCAGCACCCGGCTGTCACAGCAGGCCTGCACAGCCATTCCCCAGCTGACTCCAGCCTGCTGGGTTCCCCAGGCCGGATGCAGAACCTGCTGTGCTCCCTCCACCAGCACTCACCCTCCTGGCAGGGAATCCCCAGCTACTGCCAGTCTGAGTTACCTCGCTCAGCAGGTGGAGGGCCCCGTGTGAAGCCAGGGACCTCCCAGCCTCGGGAAAACCAGCTGCCTGTCCTCATTGCTTGGCCCATAGAGGGTGTGGGGAGCTACCTGGCCCCTTGCCTCAGCATCTTTCTGAATCCCTGCGCTGAGCGTGTAAGTACATCCCCCCATAGCTTTCCTGTGGAGCTGTGGCTCTTCTACTGAGCATGTGGGCTTTGCACAGGAAGGCAGTCATGATGAGCTAGACAGCCATCTGCGAGGGGCTGGCCCAGTGGCCTTCTGGAACCCTTTCAGCCTCTTGGGCAGGCCTTCCTTGGCTATTTGGTAATAGGGTGTCTGCCCTTCTTTTGCGTGTGTTTGGTTTCTGGGCACACCCAGGCAGTCCCTGCACATGCTGACATCTCCGCATTGCTTCCCGGCTGCCCTGCTTTCGCTCCCGTTCTGTTAGCAAGACTGCGCTGAATTCACATTTCAGGATAAGTGACCCTCCCACGTTTAGAAATCCCTTGAATAATATATAATACCACGAGTCACAGAAATGTCGCTGCTTTTTGCTGTTTTGGCTACTTTCAGCTGAATGAGGGATGGGTTGAGTGGGATATGCTGACTCAAGTGTTGTCTCCCGGGATCCAGTCTCCCCGCAACTTTCTGCATTTCATTTTAAGGCAGTGGATAAACAAATTGCAGTTGTGGGGAGGCATTCTGCTGCCCAGGACTGCCTTGTTCTCCATTCCCAAGAGTCCAACCCGCTTGGACTGGAATTCCTGCTCGCGCAGGGCACATGCCGAGTGCGTAGCTCTCCAGCCGCTGAAATGTGCTGGTGCTGGTCCTTTATGATGCAAGCCATGGTGGGTGTCGGTTACACTGCAGTCTAGAGTAGCAAGACTGTTTGTCCAGGAAATTCCAGTAGCACCAAGCGAATTCCAGTTTTAGGGATCTGGGAAAAGCCCGGCCCTGAGGGGTCAAGGCAGGAATGGCTCTCAGCTGGGAGAGAGGTTTTCCTTTGCAGTGGTTCTCCTGAAAGGGGCAGGAGTAACATCAGGTCACCCTCAGGCAAGCAGTGTCAAATGAGCTTTGTGGCTCTCCCGCCATCTACCGGCAGTTCTCTGCAGTGCACTGCTTCAGCAACATTCGCAGGGCAGTTGCCAAACCAGGTTAAAACAAAAACAAAACCGAATATTGCAAATAGTGAAGGCCCTATAAAATACCCATAAAAACAGTCCTGGATCAGCAGAACAGCACTCCTGACAGTGTGATGTACCCTGGAGGCGCATCTCTGCATGCAGAGTGAACATGGACCGCGCTTAAGCGTTGAGCAAAATTACATCTCCACATCAGTGTTAGAGGGAGATGTTTACAAACCCAGTCGGGTCTGAGCCGCTAAAACGTTCCATGAACATACCGTCCCTGCTTCCTAATCTCCCTCGTCATTCTCTCTCTCATATTGCCCCTGCAGTGAAACTGGAGAGATTTGAAGTACCAGTCAAAGTGCGTTTAAGCCCAGACCCGTGGACTCCAGAGACTGGCCTGGTCACAGATGCTTTCAAATTGAAAAGGAAAGAGCTGAAGAACCATTACCTCACTGACATTGAGCGAATGTATGGAGGCAAATAACCTCCCAAGCACCCCATGTCTGAAGCTCCGCAGCGTTCCTTCTGTGACTGAGTAACAAGTTCTCCAGAGGTTGCCTGCGATGAGAATGGAGAGCTGCAGTTTTGCAAAACTGGTGAAAGAAGGAATAGCTGTGCTGGCCTTCGTGACTACATTTCCAAGATGCTGTCAAAGTGACTGACCCACTGCCATCGTTTTACCAATCACCCCCGTGCTGACAGGCTGCGTTCACATGAATCCCCCTTACTGGATAATCCATTGTTTCTACCTTTCTGTTTGGCCTCCTCTTAACGCATAAGGAATTAGATCTTTTTTTCATTAAAAAGGAGGGGAAAATGCGTCTGATTGTAATGTATGCACTCTGGATGGAAAGAATAGGCAGAACCAAGCTGGTATCTTCCAAAATGCTGCTGAAAAATCTGCTATCTCAGGTCCTTAGCTAGAAGAAAACAGCGTCTTTTAACTTGACTGTCAATGGAGGCACTAAGAAACAGAGAGAGGAAGTGGCTCTCTTGAAATGGTACTTTCATGTAGCCAAAACTAGACAGACCCAAGTTGTGGGAATGTCTTTGCACCATATTCAGCAGAGATTCACTGCTAGTGATCAGTGAAATTTATTATTGCACATTTAATGTCACCTTAACTTCTGTCTTTACCTGACTATCATGCAGCTAGCCATAGTTCAGGCTGCTACCAGACATTTTGGCTACGTGGAAATACTTGGGAGAGACATCTGTGGTACTTTTGAGAGTATTAAGGGCCCAGTTTCTCCTTTTTACTCTGCCCTGAACTGTAAACGCAGCTTTAAAAGCTGGCATTGCTCTCCAGTATCTTCCACCCTTCACCGAGCACTGACCGCATCATTCCCTTGATTTAACTGGTCACCAGCTGCCGAATTTAATGTAGGGGCAAGGCAAGCCCTTTAAATGGGATCACCTACTCAGAGCAGGCCTGCTGACTAAGAGGGAACAAGTGCAGCTACAAGGAGAAGCAGAAGGCTGTAATCAGCATTCACTCGCATCCTGTCGGTTCCCAAACACTATCACTGCCACGAGGAGTCGTCCCCTACCCAAAAAGATTTAAAATCCTCTTTCAAAAGATGAAAAGTTAGTGACGGACTTTTGCCATCTCTTAACATGGCTCTGGCTTGTAATTGTAATGCTGGCAGCCATGAGTTTTTGGAAATGTCCTTGCACTAGCTTACGTCTTTTGAAATTGGTGGAGCTGATGTCCTTTGTGGTTGCTGTCTGCAGCGACTGTACTTCTCCAGGGTGACATTTTGGACCTCTGAAAGCTGTTCCTCCAAGCACATCCCCAGCAGGACCTGCTGAACCCCTTTCTTTAATGTTTTGTATTTCACTCCAAAAGGGCATTTCTCTTTATCTTTTAGTACATCCCATAAGACAAGTCACATGTAAAAACTGGTAATGTCTTATTTATGAACTTGGTCTTCAGGCACTTTTGTTGAATGAGCTTGTCTAAAAGGGAAGATACTGTACTTAAATCCTTTGTCTTTTTCTGTTTCTGAAAACGTGGAGTAAAAACTGGAAATTCTTGGTGTGCTGAGGAGAGACAGCGCTGCAGGGCTATTCTGAAGTTTGTGTTTTTGTGCACTGCCGTCAACAGAGCATCATTTATTCCCCTTTAAAGAAAAGGTGTGCTCTGGGCTTTATTGTGTCCAACAGCCACTCACGTTTGAGCCAGAAATATTGTAAGATGTGGCAATTTCTGATGCTGTCCTAGTTTGCACTTTTTCTTAATTTTTTTATATATGTTGCTTTCATTTTTGTACAGCTGTGGCCCTGGATTGCAATGTATTCTACTTTGACTTGGCTCTGAAGTATTTATAAAATAGATCTATCTTATTCATAATACGTATATGTATATTATGGTCAGAAAAAAGAATAATCTGTGTATTGTTTCTAAAGAATGAAGGGATTTTTGTATGAAATCTTGTTTCAGTACACAACAGTTTTAAATATAACTCGGGTAAGTGTTTCTTCTATGAAGTGTATGTGTGAGTCTGCCAACTTTCAAAGCAACACATCACTGACTCTGCCTATTGTTAAATCAATGAGCCATCATTCTGGCTGTCCTTAGGGACCAATGCTAATTTTTAATCCACAAGAGATACTTTACGTACCTTCTGACCATGCTTTTCAGCCAAATTTGCCCACTACCAACTCATCTGGTAGCGGTCCAAACCCATTAAATGCAGTCTGACTGCTGGGACCAGAAACATGCCACTTGGTGGTTCTTCATCCAACACATACACTTGTTTACATATACAGGAAATGCTTCCCCTACAATTATTGAATTGTTATTTTTCCCAATGAGCTCATGGCTGAGGCCTTTTACATTGAATATGTGATAAAATTGCTCTCTTATTTTGAAACAGATTTGCTGTTCTGACTTTGTCAAAGGCAAGTTGTGAATTGAAATTTGTGTAGAGTAAATGGCTCTACACAATAGCTTTGGGTTGGATGACAGCTTGTAGAATGCTTCTCTCTGGGCTACATCGTCCCTTGTGCTGGTGTACAGGTGGGCTTCACTGCCTAGCCCCATTTTCAGCTGCATGAAAGTATTTTCTAAAGAACTTTCCAATGCGGAATACAGCTTACCTGGTGCAGAAAATCGGTGTTCAAGCAATTTTGTTCTTCCACAGCTTATGTGGTCATTATGGCTTTGAGTTCTCCAGATATCCCCCTTGCAGGGTGGGGATACTTGCAGTTTTCCAGATATTCTTGGGCCTGGACTTTAGTCCCAGCCAGGATGGTCCATGAAGTTAGGAGTTGTCAACTAGCAACAGTTGGAGGTTCACAGGTTCTCCATCTCCAGATTGAATCTTTAAAGTTCATACGGCACATCACTTGGTTTTTCCATTAAAGACTCGGAATTATACAGCCCATGATACTTAAGTCTATGGTTGGACAAACATCTGTATGTTTCTAGCCTGCATTTTGCCATCCTAACAGGAACAAATGGATTACCATTCTTCCTGGGTGTTCACTTTCAAATATTCTAAATTTTTTCCAAAAGCTTTAGAAAGATGAATGAAGAATGTGAATTTTGCCTTTCAGAGAATCGAGGCGCTGGTACTAAACTTTCTTTTCCTGCCTATACTGACATCCTTCTAAGAGTCTGCTTTTTCTCACTGTGTGTTCATGTATAACTCCTAGCCTGGCTTGAGGGCTACGTCTAGAACTGGAATGCTGCAAGAGCTAGGAAGCAAGAGCCGACAGTACGCAGTCCCCCAAAAGCCAAAGTTATGGCTAGATGGTCCTTTCCCACTTGGGATAAAGCGCCAGGCACTCCTTGAAAAACTAGCTTGCAAAAAGTACAGCATTCAAGTTATTTTAGTACCACATCACAGAACTCTGGCTTTTCAGATGGAGTATCTCATAAACCAGGACTTCACAAAACATCTGTTAACTTCTTGGCTTCTCCCACCCGTCTAAGCATACACAGAATTGCACCACAAGTATTTTATCAAATCTGGATCAGCTTATGCAGAAGTAGCTTGCCTGTTTTAGAGCAAATGCTTGCGGAGAGCATAGAGGTCATTCTCTCTGGAACAACCAAGTTTTACCAATGAAACAGTTGCTTGGGAGCTGAATGGTGAGGAATTCCAATTGAAAAGGGAATTTTACACAACATGTAGTTCAACTGAAAGTTGGTATCACGAGATGGCGGGCAAATACATGGGAACAGGTTCTGCTCCCTCAGTTCCTATGGGGACCGTCATGGGTCTCCGGACCAAGGGGCAGGTTAAGGAGAAGTCCAGACCTGTTCCAGCCTCAAGGGGCCCCGGTGGGGCTGGAGGGTGGGTCTTGTGAATGCACTGATGACCACTCAAAGAATGACAGTTCCAGGAAAGCAAACTGCCTTTCAGCATGCCACAGTCATAGTTACCTTGCCTAAAATGGCATACAAGGCAGGGATGTAGCCAAGCCTGGAGGCAACGATAGGAGAAGCTCGAAGACATAACCCACCTGTGATGCCGGCCATTCCAGCTACGGAGGTGCCACTTCATAGGAGGTCCTGCAGCAGCAGAGAGCTTACCGGTGTCTCCGGAGTCCACTGTCCTGTTGTGGAGTCCCAAGAGTCCCATGGGACAAAGGCACCCACAGCAAGGTTTGGCTCCAGGGTGTAGCTTCTCCATGCAACAAACAGAGGTGCGGGATTGGATTTTATCATGGTGGACTGTCCTATTTGTGTGCTCTCTGCTGTTAACAACCAAATAAAAGCAAGCTGCTGGTGTCCAAGACGCATCTGAGTTACAGGACTGCTCGCATTGGTTGCAGGTGTAGGGGAACAGCTGCTGTCCTTCTAAACATCTTGTGGAATAGCAGGGTCTCTCTTTTTGCTCACGGCTTGCCCTGCTTTTTTGAGAGGCAAATATAGGCAATGTCTGCAGAGAGAAAATGTACAGCTGAAAAAATTGGAAGCTTTTGGAAGGGCGGAAACGGTGGCAAATAGTGATTTTTGGGGAGAAGAGGCAACCTGCCCTCGCCAGTCACGTGCCACAGTCCCAGTCTTGGGAGCCCTCTCCGCAGCTGCAGTTGTGAAAGGGAAAAGCCCATGCGCACCGAGTGCCGTATCCTCTGCATCTTCTTTCTGGAGCACCCCGTGCGAGAAACAGTCACACTCAGAGCCTTTTTTGGTCATCCTGCATTGCTGTCAGCACGGATAATCCCTGAGCTGGCTGATGGCTCCGGCTAGTTTCTTTTTTCCAGATGAGATACTTGCAACAAGTTCCAGACTTCAGATCTCCTCTCTCTGCTGTGTATGCCCAAAATAAAGAACGAGGGAGGAAGACTAAAGGAATATAAAGTGTACATCAAGACTTCTTCTGAAGGCTATTTAATGTTTGCAGGCATTTCGAGAGCTCTTCTTGCAGGTGCTTGGGAGGCGAGAGTCTGCTTTCTGGGGGTGCCTGCTTCCTGTCCCTCCCCTACTCAAAACTCGCAGCTTGTGGGAAGTGAAGGACTTAGACTGGAAAAACTGGGTGACAACTTCCTTTCCGCACAACTTCTGCTCCAGCCAAAATCAGCCTTGGGCTGGTACAAAGCAGTAATGCCTGTCCAGACATCGAGTCTCATGGAGCTGCTTGGAGGAACAGCTCCAAGCTGCAGGAAGCTGATCGGATCCTCCGTCCATTACTGCCAAAACGGCCTGGCAGCAGAGATGAAGAGGACCTTCCTGCGGATGCTGGGGACTGAACCCGGGACTTCCGACTCTTCGCATGAGCCACGGAATAGCGGAGGTTTCCCACGGAGGCTGTTCTGATTCTGTACTCCGCCTTCTGCCACAAGCTGCGCCCAAGCAGAAATGGCAACCCCAACTTGGGGCAGAGCCATTGGTAGGGAGCGAACGGGGCACGGGCATCCCGAACCCCACGATCAGCGCCCGCCGCCCCTCCTCCGAGCCACGGGACGCGCGCGTCGCGGAGGCGCGCCGCACCTTTCCTCCACGGAACCGGGCACGGCGACGGGGCGCGCTGCGCTGGGCTGGGCTGGGCGGAGAGCGGGCAGCGCAGCATTTCCACTTAAGGCGCCAAACGCCTCGCAGAGGCGGAGAGACGACTCCGCGCAGAAATGTGGGTGGGTGGGCAGCCCCGCGCAGGAAGCCGAGGAGGGCGCCCGGGGGACGGAGCGGCGCGGCCGGGCGCCCCCAGCCTCGTGGCGGAGAGGCTGCAGCGCCGCGTCCCGCAGAGCCCGGCAGGCGGCGCGGCGCGGCGAGCGCGAAGGGCCGAGGGCACAGCCGGGCGCGCCCCGATGAACTGCAGCGAGGCCCTCCGGATACAGCGCCTCCTGGACTGGGCGATGCAGGAGCTGCGCGGCGGCGGCGCGGGGCCCGTGCCCGGCGCGCCCTCCCTGGCGCCGCCGCCGCC
>NW_025335549.1:14609397-14674479 GCF_004798865.1 Varanus komodoensis | reverse complement strand
GGCGCGCCGGGCACGGGCCCCGCGCCCTCCCTGGCGCCGCCGCCGCCGCCGCCGTCGGGCGGGCGGGCGGGCGCGGACGACGCCTACCTGTACATCCTGCTCATCATGATCTTCTACGGCTGCCTGGCGGGGGGCCTGATCCTGGCCTACACGCGCTCCAGGAAGCTGGAGTCCAAGCACGACCCCTACCACCTCTACATCGAGCACGACTGGGCGGCGGCGGGGCCGAGAAGGGCGGCCGCCCGGGAGCTCAGCCTGGAGCAGGGCGCGCCGCCGCCGCCCGCCGCCGCCCGCGAGGAGCGGCGGAGCAGCGGGGACAGCGAGGGGCGCCCGTGAGGGCGCGGCGCCCGGCCCCCTGCGCGCGATCCTGGGCGCTGCCAGGCTGGCAGGGGAAGACCGGGCGCTTGAATGGGCGGCCGGCAGTGCGTGGCCCGGGTGGAGAGGGGCGCGGCGCCGGTGCGGGGTTCGACGGCTGGGTGCAGAAGGCGGAGCGGCAGCGGTCGCCGAGGGACGCCCTCCCTGCGAAAACGCGGCTTGATTTGGATCGCCTCTCGGCTCGGGACGCGCGGGCGCTCTGGGAGGCAGCGGAGGGCTGCTGACATTTCGGCGGAGGGCCAGCCATGGGGAAAGGTGCAGAGGATGGCTTTAGAAAATACCTCTTGCATTTTGCCTGTTACAGCAAGGACCTCCCTGAACCTTTCAGTGGTTACAGCAAGGACCTCCCTGCACAGGTGCAAGTGCTTCCGGCAGCTGTCCAGGCCACAGATGGAGGAGGAAGGGACAATGGCTGCAGTGGCCCGAGACAAAAAGGGAGCAGCCACGTGGAAGCCCCGGGCTGCAAGACTAAGCGAAGCGAGACTAAGGAGCCACGGAACCCCAAAACTCCCATCCCAAAGAGAACCAATACCTTCCCCATTTCTCATTCTGGCTCCAGCTACGGCCAAAGCGATCTGGCGGATCTCAAAGAGACTTAAGGAAGAGTCCACTGCAGTGTTCGTTCTCTGTATATCGAGTCACTTTTTAAAGGGGGGCATTTTCCACTCCTCTTACCCGATCCAGCATGTACCAAGATTGCCATATAGTTACAAATCCAGCAAGTTGCTGTGTGTTGCTTCCTGCGGATAAGAATTGGAAGAGGATTAGCAGGCCAGCCTGAAATCCAAAATTTATTTGGGAGAGATCAGGTCAGACTATTAGGACATCTCCTGCTTGCAACGTTTATGGACTTTGGCGCAAACGTAAGACTTAGTTGGGAGATCTTGATTTTTTTCTGCACTTGCAAGTAATTGGATGCACGTATTGATAGCAAAATAAAATACAACAAAAGCAAAACCCTGCACTGAAAAGATTGGGAAGCTATTCCACCATCCTGAGATTATGATCCTAAATTCTTCTGTTGCTAGTAGGTAAAGCAGCTCCTAGGCTTCCTTGGAAAAGAGGCTCAGCAGCAGATTCTGAGGGACAATTTTCAAATCTTTGCCTTTCTTTGTTGTGGATTCATAGAATCTCACTTCAGCGGGCTTTGCTCAGTGTTCGTGGCATCGAGGGAATTAATCGGCTTCCTAGCACACTTGAGAGGTAAAACTCTTTGTACTACTAGCTTTGTGGCTGCAACTTCACCTTTCCCACATGGATCTGAGATTACTGAGCCAGGTTCACACAATTACCCGTGAGCCGTTTAACCATGGGCAGTTGCAGTCATGAGGAGCTTGCAAGTGTGTGGGCGCCTGTTTGCTTCCACTGGGTTAAGCAATCCTGGGTTGCTCACCATGCCTGAACCCAGAACTGATTCTGCAAGCATTCTGGTGCATAACTGCTTGCCCACTTCCACTTTGCTCAACAATCTAGGAAAACCCTGTTCTGAACTCAGCACTCTGGGATGCTGAGAAACAGACTAGAGTTGCAGCCAGTGGTTTGTGGGATAAAATTTTAGTTTCTCCCTCAACAACCCAGAGTGCTGGGTACTCGTCACAGCAAATAACCCAGGGCTGGGATGCTCCTGGAGGGTTTAGTAAGCAGAAGTTCTGTGTGAACCAGACCAGCGTTAGACGCACACTCTTACACATGTAGGTAGACAAAAGGGTTTGACACGATCACATCACCACCTCATGCAATAGTTTTAACCAGTTTTTAGAAAAGAATAAATAGTGCTGATGAAATAGAAGGCCCAACCTCCCTAGCGGAAATGACTAAAAATGATCCAGAAAGCCCAAATCACTGCTCACACAGGATCTGATGCGTGTGTTGCGTCAAACTTACTGGAATTCCAATTCATGTTAAAAGTATGCCTAATGTGTTTGAAGTAAGATTTTACATTTTTGGCCAGATTAAGGAATGGAGCATTGCCACACAGCACACCTCAACGGCACAGAGGCAAACAGCTGCACCAACACAATGGCGCGATAAATTAGTCGAGTGCCAGTCAGTCTGTTACTATCAAAAGTGCTGTCCATTTAATATGCCTGAAGTTTAATACTAAATGCTTCTTTTCTCCTGTCTAAATTCTGATATGAAAACAAGGCTATGACCCTGAGCATTAAGGACTTGGTAAGATCAGCCGGCCAAGGTCTCACTAATCCACCCTGAGCTAAGCAATGCTTCTAAATTCTCAATGCTGGGAAGGCTGCCATGTTCCTTCACGTGGGAAACTGTCCTGCACGTGAAGCCACAAGCAGGAACTGTGCTTTCTGCTATAACTGGCAGAATGCACTCAGCAAGGAGCGTTTCTCCATGAAGGCCGGCAGCGTAAGATTTGTCTGCAGAAACAGGAGAGGTAATTTCACTGCCTTGATAAAAAGGGAGTGTGCCAATGCGGCCTTTCCCACTTTCTGCAAGGAGCAAGTCCTGATGGAACTTCGCATGGATGTGCTTGATGGTGGTAGTGATGGGAGATGAACTCCAAGGGGACCGGAGCAGTTGCGGATTTCGTCTGAATCACTGCAGCTTGGGTCAGCATGAGCACTGCATGAAGAAAATGAGATTTGACCCAGCAGTGTTTCTTGATACAGGAATGTGGGAGGAGGAAACACCAGAACCTGAAAAACCACACCCCCAAGAGTTTGGGCATTACAGTGGAGAGCAGAGCACAGATGCTGCATACTTCCTGCTGCCCACGGGCCTCTCTGTCTTCTGATAAAAGGAGGGAATTGTTTTGCCGAGCTGGCAAATGCAACATGGCAAGAGGGGCAGACTGCCAGTCCCTTGTCACTCCTGCTCTTGCCAAGTCTGAAGCTGCTCAAGACATTCCAACACGTCGATGTACTTAAGTGAAGTTATGAAATACAGAGTTGCCTCATACAAGATCTGCCCTGCAAGTTTAGAGGAAAACTTCCCTCATCTTCTTTTTCTGCAGCAGAAATTATTCAACCTTATCTCACTGCAGAATCTCTTACAAATAATGGTTTCTAGGGCAGCCCTCATGAAATAATACCTATCATCCCCATAGAGATATACTTGTCTTTCAGACAAGCTTCTCCTAGCAAGTTACTTTACTTGTAGCTTCAGTAAGAACTCTGAATTCCAGAACACACTTTAGAAATTAGTCAGGAATCATATGCATACTTGGACTGCCACAGCCATTTTAATTTTTCACCAAAACAAAGAAAACCTGCGACTGATGGTGCTTGTCCAAAAACATTTCAGGTTGAGAGTGCCCAGCTAGTGCTCTTCGATTAAGAACAGGATGGATGTCATCATGAAGTTGGTTGATCCTGAAAAACTGCAGTATATCCAAAAGAGTTGGTTTCCCATATCCAGAGTAGGACTGCCCCAAAACGGAAGTACTGTGTCCAGAGGGAAATAGCCCACCTTTCACGGCCTTCTAACTAGGCCACTCTTGGAAACGGAAACAATCACTCATGATCTTCCACACTGTGTTATTGTTTGTAGTTTGTGCTGTTAGCAAGAAGTTCTGATTGAAGTATTGTTGCTTGTTCCCATCAAATTTGACAGTTCCACATGTCACAACTAGGACGGTGGTTTGGTTTTGAGTAGCTTGCTCTTCGGAAAGAAAGAAAAAAAAACATATGAAGACATGCTACCTCCCCAACATCCTGCTTATACACACAATGCCAGCAGGTTAGCTTAATTAATTTTTAAGAGTTAGATGAAGCACTGTGAACTTTTAAAAAAGAGCTATTCTGCCTCACAATTAATTTACAGAGATATTTCTGAAAGTGCCTTCCTGTTATCCGGAGATTATGCCAATGCCACTAGCTGTTTTATTGACAAACAGGCCAGAGCTGATCAAGACATCATCAACACGCTATCTCAGAAGCGACATTAAGGGCAGTTTTCTAAGAAGAAATACACAACAGCAGCAAACCTGTTCTGCCATTTTTGGCATTTTGATCTATTTTGAAACTTTGAAAGATGGTACAGGAGCATGGGGTTGCTTTTTGTTTGGTAAAGAGTGTACTGTCACACATCCTCCTGTAAAGAACAGGAGTCATCTTCCTTGATTTGTCAATTTGTTTGCTTGGTTACACAGCTTACCATGAACAGGCTGGCAATCAAATGTGGTAACTTGAAATTCACTAGAAGGCAACATTTCAAAGAATTTAGCAAGTGCTTCTTGCCCAGATACTGCATTTCCATTCCAAACTAGTGCGGCATCTTCTGTGTACAATCTGGTCAACACCTAAGAAACATTAGGAAACATTACATGAATTTCAGGAGCAATTGTACTTCCAGTGCCCCAGGAGGGTCATGTGTGAATACTGTCTTGCTCAGACTGTCAACTTTTCTGCTTTTTTCCCTGTTAGGAAAGGCATGAAGACTCTTTTCAAAAAAAGGATAATGTTAACTATGGTTTCTTTGAAAAAAAATTGAAATCTTGGGTTCCAATCTTATGCACTTTCCTAACAGTAATTCTGAATGATTATATTGGGAGAGAAGCATTCATAGGATTGAACTATGGGACAAAATGACAGGATCCTCTAAAGGCATGTCCACCACTACATGGAATATTCTAAACAACATCAACACAGGCAAGAAAGAAAAATGAGGCAAGTTAGGAGTTCAGGGGTATACTTAGAGAAAAACGGTGAGTAGCTCGTTTTAAAAACCTGGTAAGCAGAACAACAACTGTGACATACCCGCCTCCTTTTATCCATGGTTTCATAGTAAATGTTTGCAAACTCTTCAGCAGCTCTACAAGCTTGATCCACATATGTTTTGAAGTCCTAAACAAACAAAGCACACAGCTAAGTGAAATGATTATCAAAGGCCATCAGAAGTATGCTGTACATAGAAGAGGACTCTATCTTGTCCAGCCCAAATACAGCAAACTTTGTGGCACCCAGGAACCACTGTGGCCAAAGATGTGGACTTGGATCTGGAAAAAGTGGATTTAACTCCAACCAAATAGTGCATATTCACAACCTGGCCTAGCCAAGCGCCAACGTTTGAACTGTGATATCCCTTGTTCAACATGGCAACACTAGTATTTTAAGAAGAAACCAAAGATGGCATGGTTGTTTGCAAATCAGACATGATGTAAGGGCTCCTTTGTACACAGGTGAACCCAAACCAGCAACAGACACAGTTCTGTGAATCTGTAGGTAGGTTAGACAGAGAAAGTGAGGGGGGGAAAAGACATCTACATTTCTGACACATGCAACCCAGAGAGCTCTGTGACTTAACAAGCATATAACTTCACATCTTTCTGCCATGGTCAATACACTAACCCAACCTGGTTCCCTCCAAATGTTTTGATCTCCCCAACTCCCATCAGCCCCATTCAGCACAGTGAAGACTGGCACTGTAGTCCAAAGCATTTGGAAGGAAACAGTTTGTCCACTATTTGACTGAAGCAACAAAAAACCCAAGACTTTTCAAACGTGAGGAAAACCAGTAACAATAGAAGTTATTGCAACTTTCACTTAAAGTTTTGGGGAAATTAAAAAGTTCTCCACGTGACGCTGAAACGATGGCTATTTAGCCACCAGGAAAGCCTCCCAGGGCAAGAAAGTTAATAAATGGCTGTCACCACTGAGAAGAACCTGTCCCCAACTGCCGCCTGCCTGCCTGCCTGCCTGCCTGCCTGCCTGTCTGCCAAGGAGGCGGGCAGTGGGAGGTTGGCGTAAGACGAGGGCGCGCGGTCTTGCTCAGCCCGACTTCAACTGTCACGATATCCCAGCCAACAGGGCCGATGGCCCGGAGTGCTTGGGTGCTGTAGCCGAAATCACCTGGAAGATACCAGCTTGGGGAAGGCCAGATGCGTTGGACTGCCTCTCTCATCAAGCCTCTCATGATGGGAGTTGTAGTCAAACACATCGGAAGAACGCCACGCTGGGGAAGGCCTCTCTCATCGATGCGGCACGTTTCCTCCGATTCTTGCCTGGCTCGCAATACATCGCCCGCCCGCCCGCCCACTCACTCACTCACTCACTCACTCACTCACTCACTCACCACAGGGGAGGCCATGTAGGCGGCGTCTCCCGGAGCCCCAGCCCGCCAAAGCAGCAGCAGCCGAGAAACAGCTCCTCAAGCGAGATGCGAAACGCCCGTAACCTAGGCCAGAAACGGAAATGCCCCGTGACGTCAATTCCGTTTCCTCCTTTCGGTGCATCCCGCAAGGCCTTCCGGTATGCAGCACAGACCCGCGTCCCGACCGTTCCGGGACGAGCTCCAAAGTGCGGTCGCGTATCCGCAGGGAGGAGGACGCGCAGAGTGAGCCAACCACTCTGCACTCCCCGATGGGTTTATTGTGAGTCCAAAGTGGGCCAACGTGTTTTTTCTTTTTCTATTTTTAGGGAGCCGAGGAAGCAGTTCCACCATGGAGATGATCGGCTAGAGCGGCAGAACCCCGCCCTAGGAGGCCTTCGGAGGGATTTACGACTAATGGCGGTGGCCGGAAATCTGGGAGCTCGGTTACTATGGTAGCGGGAGTTGTTTACGACACGCGTGGTCCCCGCTTTAAGGACAATCCGTAAAACTTAACTGTAGAGGGCCAGATTCACCCGTAAAATGGAAGGGGACCATCTTCAGCTCCTCCGAGGAAAGCTAGAGAGAAACGTGGTAGAGACATAAGTAGAAAAGGAATACCTGGTTACAGACCGGCGAAGGGTGCCCGACATAAGGACACCCTTCTTGAAAGTAGACAGTCAAAGCCTACTTTCCTCGCAGATGTTCACCCTCTTCAGACACGTGCACAGAGCCCTCGTCTGAAGATGGAATGCCTGCCCAGAAGCGCTCTCTTCATCCTCCAGCTGACCGTAAAATTGGATTGGCACTCTGTACATGCTCAAGGGCACATTCCTCCGTTGCTTAATTGTTGTTCTTCGGATTTGTAGTTCTCTGCATCGCGAAGGTGGAGCACGATGCAGCAGGAGAAAGCTGCTTGCCTCGGGCAATACTGGGAGGGAGAGGGTGGGAATAGATGAAAGCAGGAATCAGTGTCTGAATGGAAGAGTATGGCCTTTGAAATGTGTGAGCTCTACCTGGGAGGGAGACACAGTATTTGAACTCCACTTCGGGCACAGGGGGTGCTGTTTACACTCTTCATGCAGCCAAACATCCTGGACTGGCATTGAACATAGTAGTCAGGGGCAGGTCAGATTTAAAGTTACCGGCTTTGAAACTCTGCCTGTACCTGTCTCCTTAGCAGCAAATTAATGGGCAAGTATTTGGCATTGTTTCATGCCATGGAACTAAAATAACCTACTTTTCTGTTCAAGTAGTGCTCCCAAGGCTTTCCCCATCATACTCCTAGAATAATGGGAGAGTGTGTGTCTGGCACAGTTTCCCCATACTGTTTATTTGGGATATTTTAATCTTGCTCTTTTTTCAAAGATCCAAGGGCAGCCAGCATGGGTGGTTCTTTCCCCACTCTGTGTGTGGATAAAAGCAGTAGGAGGCATGAAAGATGTGGCAGCCAATTGTATTGTTCCTCATTTTTCATCTTCTTTGTTTCTTCTATATAAAGCCAATTTTTTTCCAAGCCAGCATCCTCTGGTTGTGTGGGCTACAATTCTCATCTTCCCTAGATGACTCTGGATATGGAAGAAAGCAGTTTATTTTCATTGATTGATATTATTTAATGCTTTTGTATACCATTCATAGTTATCAAAGCTCTCAGAACTGTTTTCAACAAAACATATAACAGTGTAACAATTTAAAATACATGTGGTTATGCAGCAAACAGTTCTGTAAAATAGAAACCCAAGCAAATGATTGAGATTCAGACCACAAGTCCTTTATTGGCAAGTACCTGACAGTGCTACACGTTCACCAACTGAACGATGTCTTCTCTTCTGCATCTTACACAGACATTTTATAGCTCAGAATATGGAGCAAAGTTTAGAGACATAAAAAGGTTATTTGCAAGCACAAAAGGCAGCAGTTCATATAAAATAGGGAAGTTGATCTAACAGTCTTCATCTCATGATTGTCTTAGAATGAATTTCTGCTGATGTCAACTTAGCTAAGTACAAGGCATTCCTTTCCTTGACCCCTACATTTTTGACCTTAGTTCCTTTAGCTAACCATTATTCTGCCAGCCCAGGCCACTGCCTCTTTATTTAGACCTAATTTAGTCTATCTATTGATCACCACTAGCATCTATTAATTAGTGCAACTCTGTTGGTTCTCCTGGACTGCTCAGCCACTTTCGATACCATCAGCCACAGCATCCTTCTGGACAGGTGAGTTGGGCGTAGGGGGCACTGCTTTGCCGTGGTTCCACTCCTACTTGACTGGCCGTGTCCAGAAGGTGGTGCTGAGTGATTATTGCTCTGCACCATGGCATTTATGCCATGGAGTTCCAAAGGACTCTATTTTATCCCTCATGCTTTTTAACAACTGCATGAAACCGCCCGGTGAGATCATCGGAAGGTGTGGGATGAGTTGTCACCAATGTGCTGATGATACTCAGCTCTACTTTTCCATCAGACACAGTTGTGGCATTGGATGCTCGGAATTGGGGTCTGGCCTCAGTAGTGGATTGGATGAGGGCTAATAAACTGAAACTTAATCCAGATAAGATGGAGATCATCTTGGAAGGGCCTGGATGGGGTCACACTCTCCCTAAAGGACAGGGTTCGCAGCTTGGGGTTGCTTCTGCACCCTGAATTATCCCTGGAATTCCAGACAGATTTGGTGGCCATGAGCGCCTTCTATCAGCTTAAGCTGATATAGTGGTTGCAGCTGTATCTTGGCAGACAGTACCTGACAACAGATATCCATGCACTGGTGACCTCTCACCTGGAGTATTGCAATGTGCTCTACATGGGACTTCCCTTGAAGATAGTCCTGAAACTTTGGTTGGTTCAGAATAGGGCGGCCAGATTTTTAACGAGGACTGGCAGGTATGATCATATAAAGCCAGTCTTCTACCATCTTCACTGGCTCCCAGTTGAGGTCCAGGCCCAATTCAAGGTGTTTAAACACTAGCTTAAGTGGCTAAACAGCTTGGGACCAGGGTATCTAAAGAAACACCTCTTCTTGTACAAACCTACCTGGCACCTTAGATCTGCATCTGAGGCCTTTCTGAAGGCACCCCCTCCTCAGGAAATAAGGAGGGTGGGGACATGAAGAACGGCCTTTTCTGCAGTGGCACCCCGACTCTGGAATGAGCTCCTCAGAGAGGTTTGCCTGGCACCTTCTCTACATTCTTTTAGGTGCCAGGTAACACACCAGAAGACATTTTTAGATGCCAGAAGGCAATTTTCTTCCAATGGTGTTTTAATTACTAAAACCAGTAGTCTTTTAACTGTGGGGTATGTTATCAGTACTGTGCATTTTATGCTTCTTTTAATGTTTATTATTTGTAATTTCTGTTTGTATACTGTATTTTATTCTGTTTTAATTGTTGTAACCTTTGATGAAGTCATGATAGATTATGTCCACAGTACTCCCACAGTCCACCTAGTAAAAAAATGAAATGGTATCTTAGTAGAGCCTCATTCTTCCTGTTCCTGCCCCCTGGAGCCCCTCCCCATGCTAGACTTGAGGTAATTCTTCGGACTTTGCAGCTGTAGCCCGTATGGATCTTGCCATACTGGGTGTAATAGTGAAGAGGGCATGTCCCAAGGAGCCCCAGCTTTCACCTAGGAAATTTCGAGCTAGGCTCGAAATTCTAGACTAGGTTTAGAAGGCCATAGGCTTGCCCCCTAATTTGCTTGAAAGAAAACTCTTTTTTTTCCCTTCCTAAATGAAGCTGCTGGTAACACAATCCTATGCATATTTATGCAGGAATAGGACATGTACTTATGCTTCATCAAAACAGATAACACCATTTTGCATGAAAGCTCCTTGGGCATATTCATGTAAGTGTTGATGCAAATTTAGAAGTAATTATTACAATTTAAATTAAAATACAGTACATCTCATTTTAGTGGAGAAGACTTATAACAGGTGACCTGGGGACCCCTCCCCGCAACTACTACCTAAAGACAACATAAAATACAAAAACAACAATCCAAGGCCAAATTGGAGGTGAATTTAACAGGAACAGAGAGTTGGGACTGCTTAGATTCTCCCACTTCCTCTTGGGTAACACACTTGGGTAGTTCAGGCAATATTGCACCTGAAATCTAAATCTGTGTTTGTACTTGTAAAATTTCCAGAGACAAAAGAGCTTAATTCTGCCTGTGGGTATGGAAAATTCCACCTCCTGTTATGATGCTAAAAGATGATACAGCAGCATGTATGATTCCAGTGCCTCATGTGAGGAATCTCTCCCAAACATCTCTCATGTCTGCAAAAGTTAATTGGTGCATGAATCCAGCTCTCCATCTCTTTTTAAACTGAAAGTCTGACACCATTTCCTCTTTATGCCCTCCACTTTTTCTCCGCTTCTGCCTTTCATAAACCTGAAGAGGGCATAGTAACTAGCTAGAAACTCTAAGAAGGAATGTTTTTGCTTGAGCTAGAACATTTATTGTAGAGATAGTAGCTCTGCTGCAAACTGAACTTAATCGAACATGGTATGTTGAGAGTCCAAACTGGCAGATAAAAATAAATGGAAAGAAAAATAAGCATGCAGCTTTGGATGATCCAAGGAGACCATTTCCAGGAGAATCTCGCTTCATCACCAGTGCCAGCTATTCAACATCCTGCAATACTGTGTCTTTAACTATTGTTTTGATTTGTAGCAAGTGAACTTTTTACAGTATAAAAATGAGTATAATCACCACACATGTTCATGGGATGTTAAAGGGAGACACGGAACAGGGAGAACTTGTGTGCATCCGTATCACCGCTGCAGATCGAATCAGAACAGTGGTAGGAGCACTGACAGCTCCACAGGTGGTCACATGTCCCACTTAACCCTTCGCAGTTCTCAGTCTGAAGGCCCTGCCCAGTCTAAGTCAGTCTGAACAATGAAGACCTCTAAGCACGGAGTCTTCAGAGTCCTCCAGCAACCATTAGTGATGGAGGAGAAAGCACATAGGTTATCGATCTTGAATCATTGATCTGATTTCTGTAGTGCCCAATAGCCAAGGTCTCTTATAATGAGATGAGTTGCATTTCTGTTTTAAATTATAATCATTATTTCTAAATATGCATCTACTGTTGTAAACCTCTCAGAGAGCTTCAACTGTGGGGCAGCATGGAGATACAGATTTACCAGAAGTAAATTTTATGCAAAACTATATTATTATTATTACATTTTTATACTGCCCATAGCCAAAGCTCTCTAGGCAGTTGACAGCAATAATCATAGAATCATACCCTCAAGTCACCCATCCCGCTTCTGCCCAGGCCTGACCCTGCTTAGCGTCCAAGATTAGGCAGGGTCAGGCACTTCAGGCTACCCTTGTTTTTGGTGATGCATTTCTTTTTCTTAGCATCAGTGGCTGTACTTACTGCTTATTAATGAACACACCACTTTACAAAATGCTGTTAAAATATCAGACTTTGGGCATGACATGGCTAATGCAGTCAGCACACCTGCCTTAACAAGCCTGGGAAGTTTTTCTCTTGCTGCTGCTGTTGGCGCCATCAAGTCATCTCCAGCTCATGGTGATCCCGTGAATGAGTGTCTCCCAAAAGATCCCATCT
The DNA here is from genome assembly GCF_004798865.1 of Varanus komodoensis. NCBI lineage: Eukaryota > Metazoa > Chordata > Lepidosauria > Squamata > Varanidae > Varanus > Varanus komodoensis. The sequence goes on along the minus strand of NW_025335549.1, from coordinate 14,662,473 downwards.
GTGAGACGCCTGCTTAGCGCTTGCAACGTCCAGCCTGTGGCTTCCTTTACGGTCTCCGTCCATCTCTTGTTAGGTCACCTTTTCCTTCTGCTTTGATCTTTCCCTAGTGTGATTGTCTTCTCCAGGGAGACTTGACTTCTCATGATGTGTTCAAAGTAGGATAGCCTCCGTTTGGTCATTTTTGCTCCTAGGGAAAAAGCTCTGGCATGATTTGACCCAGGACCCACGTCTTGTCTTTCCATCGCTCTGCGGTATTTGCAAAGCCCTCCTCCCACACTATGTTCTGAAGGCATCCATTCTCTTTCTGTCCCACAGAGTGTACAGAATCAGATAAACGGGCTCAAAAGTTTAGGAAGCAGGTGGGGGCCATTCCGAGGTGAGGGGGGGCAGTGCTGGTGTTTGTGCTCCCCCCACCTCAGGGGGAGGGACTGTCCATGCTGGGGATGCCAAGACATCCAGAGGGCACCCACTTGGGGAAAGCTGGCTTAGGCCGTGTCTCTGCCAATGCTCAGCTTGCATATTTCAAAATAAACGTATTTTATAAAGTGACAAGCTCCTTCCAAAGGAAACTAAACCTTGGTAAGCCCAAAGCCTCTTCCTTTGCAAAGTTTTAGCACAGCCTTCCTTAGCCGGGTGCCTTGAGAGATGTTGGACTGCAATTCCCACCATCCCCAAACAAGCTGGGAAAGGATGCTTTTACAAAGGATGCCAAGTTTGGTGACACTGGGGGAGAAAGTTCAGTCCCTTCTTGCTCAGAATCTGCCAAAACTGAAAGGCCAGTGTAGGTGTAGATATCAAAATGTCCTTTCTTCTTGCTGCTATATTAGGCTGTTCCTTGTACAGAAAAATAAATGTTAGAAAAACAGGGTGCTTTTTAAACAAAACAAAACAAAATTATCCTACTTGCCGATGGCTTGCAACAAAGGCAGTAATCTCCCTGCACAAAGGAATCATAGAATCGCACGCTGGAAGACAGATATGAGCTCACAGCTTGTCTCCCTCCCAGTAGGAAAGGATTGTTCCCAACAACAGATAAATAGTTTCATCCACCCGCAAGTGTTGCAAGCAAACAGATGATCCTTTCTCTCACTCACCCATCTTGTTAAAATAACAACATTGTGAGAATGTTTTTCCCCATTTTGTTTTATCAACAGAACGCTCTTCCTAAAAAACAAACTGAAATGGTCCAGACCTATCCTCCTGGGTCACTCCTAAGCGAGGCTCAACTTGTATCCCAAAGTTGTGTTTGCAAGAGCGCAAGAAGGTGGGCCATGCGCGGGATTTCCTCTGTGCTCCGGCAAGGTCTCTTCGTTCCCCAGATTAGCAAACGCAAGGCCAGATCAAGTCAGAGGTTTCAGCTAGAGTCAGTTGTAGAAATGGGCACAGCCCGCGAATGCTTCCTGCTTGCTGGAGATGATTCTGCATGTCCTACTTTATGGAGCAGTCTGCTATTTGAAGGTCTGCCAGAGAACTGCCCTCCGTCTCAAGACTAGAGGGGCTGGGGAAATTCACAGAGGACGAGTCCAGATTTGTATAAATTTGACCTGCAGCTTCTGCAGTGGACTGGCATTTTTGGGTGATGCGCATTCCACAAACTTGCAGACAGTTCATCACTTTTGGGGTGTGGCTGTCACACGAATTTGCAGTTAGTTATGGAGATTAGCACATTTGCATACAGGCACATACATTTCATGTGCATTCAGACTAATGAGAATTAGAACAAGAATTATAAAATGCACTACACAAAAAACCCGATATTGGAGAAATGAGAAATGAAAAATCGAGTCTGTTCCACTGATTATAGAAGATAAAATCACTGGAAAGAGGAGGAGGAGGTCTTAGCTGAAAAGGTTTAAAGAAGGGGTTGGGGGCAGTACAATATCATTGTTTAGCGTGGCCATATCTAAAGACTGTTTAGACTCCAAGTTCTAGCAGCAGCAGGAACAGAAGATGATGGTGATGATTTTAGTTAGAAAAAATCAATCTGATTCTGCCAATGAGCTGATGACAGAATGAAAGGACGTCTGGCAATCCACAAAGCACAGATGGAACGCTGTTCACAAAATCCATACATCCGTACAAGGCGTTCTCAGATCTGAAGGCCTGTTTAGCAATAAAGTCCAGGTTAACCATAAAGAAGTATAAGAAAGGAACACAAGCAGAGATTTAGTGGGCAGACCAAGTCACGCGGGCATAGTGTGTTTCCCCACTATGGGGAGATGCGCTGTACTTCTCCATGCATAGCTGTACTTATTTCTAAAAATCCCCCTGTACTTTCATCAATTAACATATGCAGATAATATGCACATGAATCTGTTCTGGATTTCTAAGTGATAGTTGCTCGGGCTGGCTTGGAAGTCTGTTGAGAAAACGCTAACCCACCCCGATTAAAACAACACAAGATGTCTTATTAGGAATTGCAAATGCCAAATGCTAATGATGAATAATTAAGAATTTAAAAATAAGTAAAGAGTAGTAACTGTCTTTAAATTAAGGGAAGGTACATAAAGACATATGCAGGTTTATAATGAATTCTTCCAAAATGATATAAGGGTCAAGGTACCCAAAGAGAAAGCCCCATCACTCGGGGCAAAGGAACATTTACTTCACATGGTGGCCAATTAGCTGCCTATGGGAAAACCTCAAGTAAGACTCAAGCGCGAGGACACCACCCCACTCCCTAAGCAACTGGCAAATCGGCTACTGGAGGTAACATGTGGCCATCAGGACTAGTTCTCATTGTTAGCCATATGTGCCATGGATTTATTTAATTCCCCTTTAAAGCCACCCAGATAAATGGCCATCATGACATCTCATGAAACCAAACTCCATAGTTCATGCACTGTGTGTAGAAGTACTTCTATTTATCTATCCCGAATCTCTCATGATTCAGCTTCTTTGGCGGATGCTTTGGGTTCTAGTATGATCAGTCAAGAAGAACAATGTCTCCTGATCCGCTTTCCCCACTCTGCGCTGCATGAATGGTAAGCCTGCTTGCTCCCGTTTGGCTTTGCCACCAGTGTGAGAGGCGAAACTACCCAGGTACTGGAAGTGTACCTGGAGTGTTGTCCAGGTCTGGACTCAAGAATAAACCTGGAGGTACAACTATGGCTTGTAGGGGGCACAACAAGCCAGGAGCCCTACTTTGGAGGACCGGTGGATCTTTCAGCCACTGGCTGGTCTAGCTGCTCTTGGCTGGCTTAAGAGTCAAGCAGAAGCAAATGGACTCTGTGCATAATTCTTTGGAATCCTGGCAGCCAGAGGCTCAGCATTTCCAATTGCATAATGCCATTGAAATTTGAACCAAACGAGTATTGGGAAGCCCGTTCTTGCAGCACCGACCTCTTTACACACAGCAGGCTATCTCACTGAAGCCCGGAGAGAACATAGTCCTCCAGGGACTCTGACCTTTGTGCTGCTCCACCTCAAATTCCTGCCATTCCAGAAGTACAGGAATGCAACAGCATTTGGTAAACAGCTTCTTCTGCAGACAGCAGAGGAAAACAAGGTGGAGGAAACCCAGCAGCGTGTTGGAGGATCCAGCGAATCCAGCCCTGGCATCAGTTGAGACAGTGGGACACTCTTGTAGAACATCCTCAGCTCCTAGCAGGCCTGTTCCTGTTCAGGGTTCCTGCCGGCACCAATGGCCTTTTGCAAGAGACTGGCTGGCATCAAGAGCTGAAGCCCGGCCTTCTAGCCCCCATTTATCCCTGCCTGGTTTCCCCATTTCCTTCCAGATATTCAACGCTCGGTGCCCATGCCAAATAGTCCTTTTAGCTTGGGAGTGGACATGTGACCGTGAAGAGAGAGAAGGAACATTTGTATGAACTGCATTTCTCCAAGCATCTGCAGAGCTATCCCTTGTATCTCAATGGCTCTCTGGCACTTCCCATCTGAATTTGCTCTAAGGAGTGGTAGGTGCCCCTGGATGTCGCCTTATGTATATGGTAGATATATTTCAACACTTATTTAGAAAAAACAGCGCCATAATCAAATAGAAATGGAACAGACCTCCCCATAGTGGGGAAGTTGGACTGGCTAACCGGTGTGCCTGGCCAGGTGTAGCAGCGGAAAGACAACTTGAAGGCCAGCTCTTCCTTTTGATGGGTCTTTATCTTCCAGGCATGCTTGCGCTGGCCGGCCCTTCAATCAGGCAGCACTTTCCAATACAAGTGGGGGCTTGGCTACCTCAAGGGACCTCTTCCCCTCTACCAACCTGCCAAGGCACTGTCATCTTCAGGAGAGCCCCTGCCGCCCACGGTGCAGCCTACGGCTTTTCATTTGACCAGACTTCCCTGTGGTGCCACCTGCCCAGTAGAATAAGAGAATCGAAGAATGGTAGAGTTGGAAGGGGCCATGAAGGCCAATCCCCAGCTGTTACAGGACACCAGTTCACAGCACCCCACTCAGAGGGCTGTCCAGTCTCTTTCTGAATGTCTCCAGCGTGGGAGAGCCACCACCTTTCCAGGCAGCTGGTTCCACTGCCGAATTGCTCTGAGAGTGAGGAAGCTTTTCCTGATGCCCAGCCTGAATCTGGGTTGGCACAACTTGAGCTGATTATTCCGTGTCCTGCACTCTGCTATCAGCGAGAAGAGATCTTGACCTTCTTCTTTGCGACAGCCTTTCAGGGACTTATAGAAGGATATCACATCCCCCCTCAGCTTTCTCTTCTCAAGGCTGAACATGCCCAGTTACATAAATAACATACATAAATAAGTACAAACAACTCTGCCTCAGGTCTCTTGCTCCCTCCAGTGCAGTGGGGCCTTTCAGAGCCCCCTGAGCAGGTGGCCGGGCCATGCTGGCCAGCCCTCTGGGCAGGAATAGGGGCAAGGGAACAGCACAATTCACCACTCCTCACACCTGAACCCCCGAAGCAAGTGTCTCTGCCTCTTCATAGGAGGGCCAGCCCTGAGAGGAACTGCACACCCTTCCTGCAACCTCCACCGCAAGTCCCCACGACCAGAGTTTTTCCGCAGCAGGCATGGTCCAGTGAATGCAGGTCTGACAGTTGGCCCGAGATCTAATCGAAAACGCAGCCAATTTGGCACTCACACGTGCAGCATCCCAGGACTCGGCAGGCGAGGCGTTTGCCCTGCACAGCTCCCTTCCCCTGCTAACCCTGCTGCAGAAGGGCTGCGGTGTGTGTATATATAGCTGAACTTCCAACGTGCTGTGAACAACCAGCTCGCTGTCTGATCAGATGTGACGGGGCGCCAGCGCCCCACGGGGCGCAAGGGTCTTCTGTTCACGGCACAGCATCTTATATTTAAGAGACGTTCACTGACACAGTTTGTTTTTTGCTGATCCTCTATGCAAAACATGGTGACATTTGGATGACTTAATCTCTGCTTTTAGGGCACTTGCATTGAGCACGGCCAAAGCAGATAAGGCCTCAGGGAATAAAAGCATGCTAGCATCACAGAAATCGTGCTAGGTAACTGTTTATGCAGTGGGGCTACTGAGGATGTATGAGAATTTTGCTTTGATTTGTTGAATGACAACACTTGGCCACCAAATTTGCCTATTCCAAATGGGCAATCACATTCAGAGAAGGTGCCTGATTTTTGAAAAAGCGCTTTTTCAAATGAACTTTTAGAAAGTGTGTTTTCATGCTTTAAGTAAATGGAGGGAAAGTACAAATTTGACCACACACTTTAAAAATGCTCTCTCCTCCTCTTTAGGTGCCCACATTCAGGAACTGGAGGGAGAGGAACGGAGCTTCAGCATGAGAATTGGAAAACCCCACCTTGGAAAGCTTGGGCTTCTAAGATTCTCTAATAAAATTCCTTGTGATGAACTGGAATGTGAGTCGAAAAGTGAATGAAACACACGCTCGAGCTTCCCCTGCTGGGTGTGTGCCAGAGTAACTGTTTGTCAGAGCTTGTGAGTGTGCACATCTGTGCGGTGGGAGGACTTGGCAAAAAACAGCCCCACCAACTTTGGGCTGTGGCCCCACCCACAGGTTTCCATCAAGGCCATTTGGCCCTTGGAGGGAAGAAGGTTCCCCATCCTTGTTCTGGGAGACCAATCCAATGCTCATCAGTATGAAGACAGATTAATAATCTGTCCCACTGCCAGCCAGACAGGCACTGATTGGGTCTCCCAGGGGTGCAGAGGCCAGATGCTTGCGGGTCCTCGGGCAGGATACCAGAAGGGGTTCCTTCGCTTAATGCGTCCACTTCCTCACCACTGTTGGTGCTCACTGTGATGCTCTTTGCCTGCTGTCTCATCCTTTCTACCACTTGCTTGCTCCAGAGCCAGAGAATCAGAGAACCGGGGAGCGAGTCACCTTGGCATCCACGGTTCCTCCTCACCACCACCGTTGTCTGGGCCAGGAGGAGGAACAGGTTATGGTGGTGAAGTGAAGGAGCACGTCCTGGGTCTCTGTGGAGGCCTGAGTCCTGGACAAGCACCACCAGACCTACTCTCAGGGGAAGGAAGTTCCCCAAGCTGAGGACCATATGGAGAAGACCCTCTTCTGCCTCCTAGGAAAATCAGATTTTGGAGGGCGAAGGGAATGGGACAAAGTCCTCCAGGGACAAATGCATTGGAATTGTTTGTGTGGGTGAAAATAGCCCTTCAGGTATCTTGGCTGTAAACCTTTAGGGCTTTGCAGCAATGAGCAGTGCCTTAAATTGTGGCTCAAGATTGTAGATCCAGGTCAACACCACTGAAACCAAGATGTGGTTTGCAAGATCATGATGGCTTAAGCAAACTGCAGTGGCTTGTTTAAGTTGTAGCACACGGTGGGCGTCATTGGTCTGATCGTCCACCTGGGCACAAGTCCCAGCATTGTCCAGAGCTGGACAGCTGAGCTTGAGGGAGGGAGCTACAGCCCTCAAGCAGCCCAAGAGTAATCCACGAGTTAAGTAAAACCCTTAATCACTATGATGGGGAATCGGTATTGTCTTCTAACCGATGAGAGCAATTACATGTACAGCAAAGAAGGAAGTGTGCTGTTTTTTAGGTCCACGTAGACAGAAAAACTTCCCCACAAAAGACTTGCAACTCTTTGGGGCTCCAACAATGTCCAGAGATTGAATGAAAATGTACTTGTTGGCAGCTATTTGAGATTCCCACAACAAAGTACCAGTGTTGTACCGCGGAAATCCAGTTCATGCCGTCAGCTTTATTGTACTGCTTAGCATACTCCAGTAATCTTCTTAATAGGGGGCTGGTGTAACTTTATTGTAGCTTAATTAGACTCTTGCCATAAACACCCGGAATGGTTTCTGGAACATAACATACACTCTGCTCTATTCCTACTTGTTACACAAATTACGGCACATTGTTTGAAAAGCAGTCAAGTTTTATTGGCAAAAACAATGCACCTATTTTTATCTATTAAGCTGCTTATTAAATTATATGGAAAGTGAAGCACATAATCTTGTTCTTTGTTTTCCTTAGGCCAGTAGTTTACTGATGTTAATCTGGAAACTTCTGCTCACTCCCCCCCCCCCACTACTTTATGCTCTTCTCCCCAGCCACACACACTGCATAACCTGCTGAGGTAGAGGAAAGAAATCACTGAGAAGATGTATGCCAAGTCATGGCTTATTTTGCTCTCATCGCCTTGTTGTTCTAGGCAAGAATCATAGAATCCTAGAAGAGCAGAGTTGGAAGGGGCCATGAAGGCCATCTAGTCCAACCCCTGCTGTTGCAGGACACCACGTTACACCATCTCACTCAGGTGGCTGTCCAGTTTCTTTCTGAATGTCTCCAGTGTGGGAGAGCCACCACCTCTCCAGGCAGCTGGTTCCACTGTCCCATTGCTCTGAGAGTGAGGAAGCTTTGCCTGATGTCCAGCCTGAATCTGGGTTGTCGCAACTTGAATTAACTATTCCGTGTCCGGCACTCTGGCATCAGCAAGAAGAGATCTTGACCTTCCTCTTTGTGACAGCCTTTGAGGTACTTATAGGAGGATATTACGTCCCCCCTCAGCCAAGAAGACCTCGGCCAACACAAAGTCCTACAGTTTCAAACCAAATTCTGAATTGATTTGTTTTTTAAAAGTGTGAGAGAATCTGCATTCAACTTCTCCTTTGCTTGAGCTATTTTCCTCAGGCTTTCTATGCGTGTTTGACTTTGGGTGGTGGATACAGCCAGTTCTAAGAATTGCATGCAGAAATTCTAAAAGAATCTCAGAGAGGTGCCATTGGAAGCAACAGCAATTTCTCAGCACAGCGTCTTTGCCTCCAGAGCACTGCACCTGGGCTTTACGATTCCTGAAACATGTTCCATCTGTAGCAACAGCTGTTTGCTCGCTAGCATTCATACACAAACAATTGCTTGCTCAATTTGTAGTCAGGCAGTACTTGGGTTGGAAACACTGGAAAATGTCATGCTTCGCTTGGATCTGGAAGGTTTTTGTCTCGCTTGTCTAATGTCAGAATTTGATCCTCAACTTTGGGGGCTTAGGGAGGTTTTTGAAACAACAGCTGCCATGGATTTTTCATACCTGATTCCCTTCTGCTCAAGGAAGTTCTAGTGCTGCTGCTGAAAATTACCCAAGAATGTAGCAACACCTTAAAAAACAAAACAGCTGACAGATTAATGTAGCTGATGTTTCTGTGCTAAAAGATTCGCTTTGTCAGAAGCACCGTTAAAAAAATCTTCATGCATCCAGCAAAGTGTGATCTTTTGTATGAGAATTTCTGCTGCAAGAACCCACGATAATTTGCTGATTCTTGAAGCATCTTCAGTGTAACTCCCCTGTTGGGACCAATGAAAAACTTCAAGTAGTGCCATGAGCCAGAAAGATAGCTGACAATAGAAGAGAATGAGAGAGGGAAAACTGCAACCCATATTAACCTAATCTATGCTTTAGGTCAAACAGAGACTGCAAAAATAGAACAAGCTTTTGGGGTCTCATTGGGCAAAGTAACTTGTGTCCGCATAAATCTGGGCTGATGAAGGAGATCTGGCAATCTGGGAAGTTTGCAGAGCTTTTGCAATCTTTTGGTTGCCCTGATATGAAGTTATTAGACTGATATTTATTTGTTTTATTTATTTAGCAAACTTCTATGCTCCCCCATTCGCCAAAGCCTCGGGGCGGCTCACAACAATTATTATTATTATTATTATTATTTATCGATTTATATCCTGCCTTTTTCCTCAAAGGACTCAAGGCAGCTTACATCATTCTCCTCCTCCATCTTATCCCCACAACAACCCTGTGAGGTAGGTTGGGCTGAGAGTCTGTGACTGGCCCAAAGTCACCCAGTTGGCTCCATGGCCGAGTGGGGACTAGAACCCAGATCCTCTGAGATCCAGTCCCATGCTCTTAACCACTACACCACACTGGCAACAATAAATAAATAAATACACAATTAACCATATTCTTATGGTTTGGGAATTCTTGATGTTCAAGAAGAAAACGAAATTTAAACAAATTTAAACAAGTGGTGGGAAGGAGATGAAAAATATCTTCCAGCGCATTATGGAAAAGCTCAAGTTTGTTTGTTTGTTTGTTTATTACGTTGCTATACCACTCCATAGCAATGTACTGTACATGCATATCAGTAAAACAGTATAAAACAACTTAAAACCAGCAAAAGCTTCAGGCAAATCATAATCCAGAAGCACCATGTGCTTCCAAAGGGCTGGGGAAAGAAAGACGTCCTCATGTGCAAAGAAATCCACAACAGGGAAAAGCACTGACACAGGGGACCCACTCCGACCTGCAAAGCCAAAGATCCCACCAGATGTGAAGCAGCTTTCACCCAAGGCAATGCAGGCCCAAAGAGAAGAAAATGGCATTTTCTCCATATATGTATGACTATAAATACATAAATAAAATTGTCAGCAGTAATTGGGAGTGCTTCTGGCACCAGCTGGAACACACGGCTCCAGCATTAGATAGAGAGCAGGAGCAAAGAAAAACATACTAGTCCTATAAGAAAAGCTGGAGATGAATTTTAGGTGGTTCTCCAAGGCTAGGTGCACAGAAGGCTCAGCTCTCAGGAGTCTCAGCTCCCATCACTGAGCGAGGGCCAAGTCCAGAATGTCTTGAGATCTCCTCCCTGCGCACCCCTGCACTTAGGTAAGCCAACCGGCAATTTTTGTCCCTGACTCCAGGCACACTGAAACAGTTCCAGCTTCCACCAAGAGGTGGCACATGGGCAACGCTGGTGAGTGAGGCTGACACATTCCGTGGGGATGAGCGCATGGGATAATGCTTCACTCCCCTAACGAACGATTGCTCTGGAAGGTCAGCCCCAGGCTGAGCATTCGTGGGCTACCAAACAGTACGTGGTCCAGGGCTGAAGTCAACGCATCCCTCCAACGCTCAGTCATCACGTGTCTGTCTAAAGTCGAAAGGCCGACGGTCGGGGTGTTGTTTTTGCTTTCCATCCACAGAACTTTGGTTCCAGCTTGTAAAAGGAAGGCGGGGGGCTGGGGTGAAGGTGGGGGAGATGTGACAGGGCACAACCCAGTACCTCTCGGATACACTTTGAATCTGTTGGCTGGTTGCGTTTCTGAATACAGATAGGGTGCCAAGGGGAAGAGATGTTTCTTCCCTGTGACCCTCTAACCTGGGCTAATTTTTTAAGATACAAAGCAAATGACTCTTCCTCAAAATGTTGCAGCACGGAGTTCTCCTGGTTATTGTGCCAGCCAGCAGCAAGGCATTACTTCTGAGATGCTCCAATCTTGCAACCCTTGTCATGGCTTTTCCCACCAACTGGCCATTAACCACGCCTGGTCAGCGAGGATTTTCAGTCCTCATCAGGCTGTCTGAGGGTCCCGCAAGTCTTTCTGAAAATGTCTGGAGCCTCAGCAAGCCTTGCCTTCCCCACGCAAACCCCACTGCTGCTTCCTTCTTGTGCACAGACGGTGTCATGTAGAAACGAAAGCAATGGCATGCACCTCTGAATTCTGAAAACAGAAGGACTCAGGGTGGTGCTAGGTACCAAGAACAACTGGTGCTCAGGACCACAGGGCCAAAAGCAAAGCAAAGCAAAGCAAAGCAAGCAAGCAAGCAAGCAAGCAAGCAAGCAAGCAAGCAAGCAAGCAAGCAGCACAATAATATATGCATATAATTAGAAAAATGAATGTAATTTAAATTTTATAGGTAAGCTATTCCAGCTCTTTTTAGGACAGCTGAACCCATCCCAGGCAGTATTTGCTTCAATTTGCAAGGGAGCGTTCCCCTCCATCTGCCCACAGTTTCCTTCATTTTTCAGGGCCAATTCCAGATGTGGAAGATGGAGTGCCTAGCATCTGTATGGCACCTTGCAAACTTCACAAGGAGTTGCAAGCTCGACGGGGCATGTTCCTCTGTGTGGCAATCCACTGGGGATTACAGGAAAGCATGCTGTCAGGCTGAAAGCTTGCACAATCGCTAGGGAGTGGCTTTGATTAAGTACAGAGGGGCTTACTTCTGAGAAAATTCCCACCTCATCACCAACAAGCCTGCCAGCCCCAAGCAGAGAGCTTATGAGTGGAGCTCTGCTTTGCGGTCATTTTCCACTAAAGATCACAAGCACAGACACGCAGCATCGACTGTCCCTTCAGAGACAAAACAGTAACGCAAAGGGAAGTTTGGCAGAAAATAGCATGAGGAATGAGGAGAACGTTCACTGCACTTCCAGCGAAGCTCGCTGACTTTGGTGCCAGTGTGGTGATGAATCTTAAGGAGCTAGCCATCACTCGGAGACATGGCCTTACAATTGCTTCAGCACCATGGACAACTCCTCCACAGTTCAGGCTGGAAGCCAGAGTGGATACAGCACCCCACTGAGATTGGACCCATCAGCCTCGGCTCCTTCCAGTTCTATCACGGCTGCTCTTGTCTGTCCTGTGTTTAAGCCCCGCTGAGTATGTTACTTCATTCACAGATTACTACATAAATAAGCTTTCTGGCAGAAAGTTGCATGAAAACAAGCCAGCTTTCTTGGACGCACTTCAGATGAATTGGGTCTTTAGGTCACAAAGGCACACGCCTCAATAAAGAATCAAGAATCATGCATCCCAATAGCATATCTGAGTTCATGAAGCAGTCCTTAGGGCCACCCTTTAAGGTAGGCTGATCCCCCATAGTCCAGTTCAGGTGGCAACCTGGGCTATTCTAGGGACCACTTTCAACTTCCCAGGCACCGTTTCAGGCTCTTTCCTGCTAACATTGCACCACCCAATTTTTAAAAATGATGGTTTTCCAGGGAATCTCAGTGGCAAGTCAATACAGAAAGACAAAACATATAACTATAGCTAGAAAGCAAGATAACAACGTGTCAGTTTGCTGCTGAAATCTGGGGGCAAACTAACTTTTTGTCTACCAGGGCAGGTCGTATGTTGCCCATCAAATTTCAGTTGGCCCTGTGTACAGTTGGCCAAAGGACAACAGGCAATCTCATGCAGGACATGAAATAGGAACTGATTGCATCCCCGTTCATAGTTCTTCATCTTCGGGCTTCCCTATGCAAGACATGGCATTGTGCACTCACAGAAGTTGTGGGTAATGTTCACAACGTAGTCCATCCTCCTGTGCTTCCTACAGTTTTCCTACTCCCCCCCCCCACCACCACTTTTTTAGAGCGACAAAGATCAGCTATTTTTCCTGGAGGCCAGCAGCATTAGCTCGAGAGGCCCAGTGCAATTCCGCAATTCCATTCTATTCCAGAGCTTCACCACCTCTTAAAGGAACCGATAGAAAGGCAGAGAGGAAGCAATCTCATTTGATGGGTGTGGTAATTCTCCTGCAAAGAAAGCAGGCAAGAAGCCTCCCTTAAACTCCGGGTTCCGTGTCTCACCGAATTGCCCAGAGCCAGGCACCAGCTCTTAATCTGGGCAAAAGCTTCCTGGGTTTTGTTTTACTGAGCTGGGTTCCGGGGTCGGCTTTTTGTGTGTGTACACACAGCAGATAAAAATAACGATGGCGCAATGCTTCTGTGATTACAACCCTTCTTTAGAAATGCACTGTATCCCACTGCACGTCGTATGACATGGACCTTGGACTAAACAAGAATCCAGTGCAAGCTGCAGGCTTTGGAGGGCCTTCCGTGAGTCCACCTGCTCACAAGCATTGCCTTCATCAGATTTGCTTCTTGGACTCTGCTTTGCTGAAGACCCTTTCTGGCTTGGCAGGCAGCAGTTTCTGCTTCTGCCCATCGCTGCTAATGCTGCCTTGGCCAAGGCATCAGCAAAGAGGAGTCGCTTCTGGAAGTGCTCCCAGCTGGACCACAAGAGTTTAGTCGGTGCCTGACTATGCCCGTCTTTGATGCTGGCTCTACCAGGGTGGATAAGCCAAGCTTTTCTAGCCTTTCTCCAGACGACTGAAAAGGTTAGAGGTTGTAAGCTCAGCTCATTACAACTTAATATGGAGCAACATCTGCGGCTCTGATAATAGGCCACGAAGTGCAGCACAGGTCTCAGCTCTTGTCTTGTCTCTGGCTGCCCAGTCCCAGCCCTGGGTCCCAGCAGCCTCCCATGCAGAAGGGCTTGGCAGGCAGAGCGGTGGACTGGGACCTGAAGGAAACTGGCTGCCAAGAACAAAAGATGCACATGGCCCCTTAAAAAGTAACACTAAATAAAATGGACATAACGGAAATATTTCTCTTTCAATTCTCATAAGACTCTCTTTCCTTTGACAAGAATAACCCTACCCTTCTGGGAATCTCTACCGCAGAAATGTATGGAATGGCAGTCACCACAATTTGAAGACTTCCACTCCCATCAGCCCCAGCCAAGTATGGCCATTGGTGAGGAATGCTAGGAGTTGTAGTCCAAAACCAGATGTACCAGATTGGAAAACTCTGTGCTAGATTAAAAACAATACACTGCGGGTGTCAGTTTTAACCTAGGCATAATTAGCTGCTGAAAGTATTTTTCGAAATACAAGTGTCTTTCACATGTTCAAGCCCTTAGAAATTTTCCCTTTCTTTCATCATCATCTGTCCATTGAGTCAAAACCAGCATTCACAGCGATTCCTCCTTCTTGCGACTGAAAAAAACATCAGTCAGAAAGGAAGTTGTGGCGCTCACAAGCCCTGTGGAACACGGCTTCCTTTTATTGTTTAGGGAAGTCCTTTGGCATTTAACAACTTCTTTATGTACCCTGAAAAGGAAGCTAATTAGCTGTTCATGGGGCTGAATGGGACTCTGGCACTTCCTGTAATGGAGTAGAATACTTCCAATGACACATTGTCTTCTTGAATATGACAGTTTGTGTCTGCTAAACTTTGCTCTTGCTCCCCCCGCCCCCTGGACTTCTCTTATGCTGAGTGTCACCAGAGACCAGATTAAATTATTACACTGAACGGATTAAAAAGAAACACTTGTAATAATAAATGAATCATGAACGCAAGACAAATTGCTACCGTCCCTCACACGCCTATGGGGTGTAATCCATAAATGGCAAGCAACACATTAGTAAGTATATAAATATTGACTGAGAGCAGGTAAGGTTTTTTTCGGAGGTACCTCCCACTTTGGTTTACTTCTCAGTGCACGGCTTTGCTTGTTCATTGCTTTCTGCCAGTTCATACCTGCAAAAGATGCTTTTAACCAGTTCTTGGTGACCTTGTCAGTTAGTTTCCTTGCCTGGTGCTCTCCACTGGCCCGGAGAAGGATGGAACTCAGCATGGGACACACGCCCAGACCACAGCGTGAATCTGCTGCACAACTCAGGCCGTGGAGCCCATGGAAACCAACCTAGCACAGCATGTTGCCCAGCCCCTGGAAATGGCTCTTGGTCCTTTGACGTGCTCCCAACATTGCAGTTTAACTGCAAAGTTTGACTTCTGAATGCCATCATTCCATTTTTTTGACACGACAGGATGTTAAAGATGTTCTGCCCCCAGGAACCACTGCAACGTCTGAATGCAGCCACCTCCGACATTCTAAATGCAGCTGGGAGTGACTCAGAAGCATATGCCAAGCAAGATTTGTTGAAGACACTTCTTTCTCCCTCCCACCCAGCTGACTGAGGGCTCCTCTTTTCAAGTCTACACTGAAGTCTGAGAAGCAATGAAAGGCAGGGTTGGGACATGGAGCTGAGAGGCCAAAGGGGTTGGGTGGTAGGGTGGGAAGGGACAGGATCCAGATGTCCTGCTGGCCCATGTGCCTGGGCAAGGTCTTTGAGCAGGTGTTTGGTGGTCAAGCCAAGCCCTCTTGAAGGAATCAACGGTGATTCAGGCCTGGTTTTGGAAATGAAGCTGCCTTGGTCACCTTTGCTAGGAGAAGGATGGAGGGGTCCAATCCTTGGACCTCTCTTACCATCGTCCATGCCATAATCCTGGATAGTCTGGGCAGGTTGCCTGAGTGGGGAGATGGATGCCGTGCCTAGAAGAAGCCAATGGACAGCAGAGGCCCCTAGCGTTGTTCCTCCTCCTCCTCCTCTGCCACAGCCTGCCTTTTGCTCTGGCCAGACCATGAAGGTGGTGGTGGAGGAGGAGGAGGAGGAGGGAGAGGTTTCCTGGCTTTGCTCCCTGGCTCCCTGCCTGCCCTAGCCATGAGGATGATGGGGAAGAGGAGCAAGAGCAGCTGGTGATGGTGGTGCAAGAAGGAAGACTCACTGAGGAGTCTTGTCCTGGTGACCTCAAACCCCAGGGGCCAGCACTGGTCTGTGATGCGTCTATCCCACCCCTTCCACATTAAGGGTGCAGAAGTGGTGAGACTGGAGGCGGGGGCTGGCCCTCAAATCTCTGTGGCTGGCAGTGCCCTAAGCAAACTTGCTGGGCTTGGACCAACCTTGGTCAAGCAGAGTTATCCAATGAAATTAGTCTTCAATATTACTGGAAGAGAAATCAACTTCAGTTGAGCTGCTACTTCTTGTTAGCTGCTTAATAGCGAAAATAAAATGGGATTAGAATAGATTGCATTCCAGAGTGATGATGTGGCCCAACTTTCTTCCTCTTTTTAAGGAACTCACACCCATCTTTCAAAAATATACTGCTGCTATTTACCCAGTGTCATTCCTGACTGACCAAAGAGGACCCTCAGACTTCACACAGGAAATCATTAAAATGCCTCATCTTCTCAAAGCAAATCTGTTAGAGCTCTTTGCAGTGAGATTTTTGAGGCTCTAACACATTCAGATTCAAAAATGCTCAGGGGAAAGTAAAACTTGCAGCCAGAGAAATAAATATATAAATGGCATCACGAGGCCCCGAAAGACATGATGAGAGAGCAAGAGAGTCGAAGTACCTTCTCAAGGAGCTTCAGCAAGCCCCTGCTGTTAACCCGAGTCACGGCAGAGGAACTTAACGTGTAGCCTACCTCCTGTTTTCTACCTGTAAAAATCACCTCCCTAGCTGCTTGCCTCCCAGCAAGAGAAAAAAAAATACAAGGAGCCAGTATTTGATTCCTCTGTGGTTGAGAAAGCGACCTGCAGGGTATAATTTCAGCCAGAAAAACAGCCAAAGAACACATCTTATAAGACGTTCAGCCCTCCAGGTCTCAGTTATTAATCTGACTGCTGCAGCCTGCATGAACTGCAGCTTCTGAAATGTCTTCAAGGGCAGCCCCAATAAGCAGTCTAACTTAGAGCTTACCAGATCATGGATGACTGAAACCAGGCTGTCTCTGTGCAGATGGGGCAAAGCTGAGCCACCAGCTGAAGCTGGAAGAAGACTCCTCAAGTCACCAAGCCCACCAGACCCTCAAATGACAGATGGATCAAGGAGACCCCCAAGCTACAAACCTGCTCCTTCAGGGGATGTCCAACCCCATCTAGATTAGGTTGAACACCCTCCATCCAGTCAAAGGAAAGCATCACAGTCTTGTCTGGACCAAGCCTTAGTCTGTTGGCCCTCACTATGCTCTGTGTGAAGAAGTGCTTCCTTTTATCTGTTGGCCTCTCCCAGTATTCACCTTCATGGGATATGAGAGAGAGAGAGAGAGAGAGAGAGAGAGAGAGAGAGAGAGAGAGAGAGAGAGAGAGAAATGTCCCAATCCTCTCTCTCCAAACCATGCTTATTTTATATACCTCTCTCATGGCTCCCCACACTCACATTTTTTCTACTCTAAAGAGTTTGGGCATTGTAATGTTTCTTCAAAAGGAAGGACCTTGTTTCTCAGAGGTGGAACACACCTTAGGAAGCAGCAAAGTGATACAGGCAGCAAGAAAGCCGACATCTTCTGGAGCCATGTCAGATGTTTAAGCCTCAGCATAGCACAAATGCCTTTGTTTTGACCAAACTTTTCCAGGAGTCATCACAAGGAAGTAGTCAATTGGGAAAGACTTGTCCTTGATGTGCTGGCATGCAAATCCGCAAGATTTGCATGCTGAAGGTGTGCATGCCCACATTCGTCCTTCCCAAATGAAAAACACCAGAGCACAGCACACACTTCCTTGTTGTCTAGTGAGGGGAACACTCCAAGCAGCTCCTTTGTGCAGTGGGACAGGTTCCAGGTCCATCGGGCTTCCCAGCTCTCTTCTCAGACCAAACACAAATGCTACTGAGGTGTAGGGAAGGTGAAAGGAGGCACGACTTGGCTGCGATGTCCTGGCAAATTGTGGAGAGCAAGTGCTCATCAGGCATCGTATCTTGAAGGAGAATCCAAAACAGGAAGGCCAGTGTGTCAATGCACGCCTACTGACCCATTCTAGCAGCGCTTGTCTCGACCAGGAGCAGCACCTTTGAAGAGCTGATGGTCCTTGTTGTCTGGCCATGACTGAGCTGCCCCAGTATTCTTTGTGTTACTGCAGGGGTCGCTCACAACATTATATGTTTGCTGTGCAAGGCCACGTCTTCCCAATGACCACACCGCTAAGCACAGAGCGAACAGGGAAGTCTGAAGAAGTTGGGAGCCCCTCACACCCATCCTGCTTGAGGGACCCTGTGGACCACCGGTTTGCCACCTTTACCTCGGCCACCTAATGAGAAGGAAGGACTCCCTGGAGAAGAGCCTGATGCTGGAAATGATTGTGGCAAAAGGAGAAGGGACGGCAGAGGATGAGGTGTCTGGATGGAGTCACTGGGATGGTGGGTGTGAGCTTGGCTGGACTCTGAGGGATGGTGGAGGCCAGGAGAGCCTGGAGGAATGTTGTCCAAGGGGTCTTGATGGGTTGGGCATGGCTTAGCGACTAAACAACACATTGTTTCAGGAAACTAAAGGTACCATGCAGAAAGGCCCCAACTGGGTGTGGCAACACGACATGAGAAAGTCCTGACTCACGTTTCGAGGCCTCTCCAGCAGTCACATAGTTTTGGCCCTGCCTTTCCCATCCCAGATTAGAAGCCCTCATTTCTCACTATGCTATTTCTGTGTGTGCACGCACGGCGCGTCTTTGCAAGAGCCTCCGTTCCACTAAATAGTTTATTACACAAAGGCTTATTTCTCGTTAAATTGAGCCTAAAGCAATTAGCCTATTTCTCGGGTCAAAGCTAATTGCCGTATGACCTAATTAAAGATTAGGACCAGCATCACACCTGCCTTAATTGTCTCTGCACAAGGCGTATGTGCTCGGAACCAGGTCCAAGCAGGCAAGTTGCAGGGTTGCAGCTCTGGACCAGGCTAGGACTTGATCCAACGGGGGGGGGGGGGGGGGGGGGGGGGCGGGGGCGGGGGGGCCCCCTTTTGCGGGGGGGGGGGGGGGGGGCAGGGGGCATGCCAGAACCAGGACAGCCTCATTGCTCAGTGTTAGGGAGACAGGAGCCAAGAAATTCGAGGAAGACGGAGACTTGGAAGGGCAGCAATGAAGGAGTTAGGAAAAGGTCATTGAGAGTAAGAATGCTGCACTGGGACCAACATCAAGAGCTTTCACACCAGTGTGTTCCTGGTCACTGTTTTGGGGTGTGAAAGCTGGACAGTGAGAAGCCTGATGGGAAAAAATGATGCATGGTGCTAGAGGAGAGCTTTGAGAATGCATCAGACCAACAGAAAGACAAACAAGTGGATCCTGGGTGAAACCAAGCTAGAGCTTTTCCTGGGCAAACTGAGGTGGTCATACTTTGGACACACCATGAGAAGGCAAGACTGCCTGGAGAAGACATCCGTGCCAGGGAAAGTTGAGGAAGGGAAGAACAAATATGAGATGGATTGAATGTGGAAAGGAAGCCCCAGCCCTAAATGTAGAACAGCTAAGCAGGGATGTCATGAATGGGATCTTTTGGAGGACTCTATGCTGGAGATGACTTGATGACACATAACAACAACAACCCTTTGTTATATATAGTAAGACCTTTAAGCTACAATGATGGGCATTAATATTTTCCCGAATTTGCTCCCACCTCTTTTGCCTTCAACACCTCCCACTGGAGGAATGCAGCTCTTGAGAGCTTCTCCAACCTCGAATTTGGCCCTCAGGCTGAAAGCATTTCCCCACCCCTGAGTTAAAAGGTGTATTTCCTGGGGGTGGTCCGTGCTTTGCTGTAGCCGGCTGTCAAACATCCTTTCAGCCTCTTCTGGAGCACCGCGTGCCCTGACATGTCCTGGAGCTCTCCTCCCTGCTAGCGTTCTCTAGTTAGCCAAGGAGGCCACGGAGCGGTCCAGAGGAGAGGGGAGGCAGCAGTGGGCCTGCCTGCAGCATTCAGCTCTGCCTCCCAGGTTCACCTGAGAAGCACCACTGCACAGCCTTAGCCATACAGAAGACTGGGAGCACTTTCCTAGGTGCTAGGCTCCATTGATGTCAATGGGATTGACTTCTGAGCAAGCCCGCAATCTACCTGCAGGAAGTGCTTTAGCAGTGGGCAAGCCCTCACGGCAGCCATTTTGTGAGAGTACCCATGAGACTCCACATTCCAGGCATGCCTACTGACCCAAACATTTTGCAGACCTCAGTTCTATGGGCAGCTTTGTTGGGGGGGCAATCCTATATTTTAAGCCATCCTTATTTTAAGGGCTGGCCTATCCTAGTCCACTTGAGAAATGAAGAACCGTGAGATGCAGGAGCAGGGCTTTGGCCTTCCTGCCCAGTTAGCTCTTGGACACCGGGCAAAATATTCTCCCACTGTGGTGAAGCTATTCTATTTCTAGTTGATCACAGCTATTGCTTCTAAACTGGCACCTATGAATTTATGCATGCACACTTGATGCGAACCTGCGTCCTCTTTTCGCCTTCTTTTTTGTAACCCCATTTTGGTGGCATGAAACCTACTCAACACAGTGCAGAAGTGTTTCCAAGTAAACAAGTGCAGCCCAGTGCTGGGCTCTTAATACAAAGCTCTGACATTTTTGTTTGTTGTTTTTCTTAGTGCCTGGATGCGCCACATGCATTTTCAAAACTTCCTTCTCCAGGACATAGCAGATAACCACAACCAAGAAGGGCAAAATCTTCCTAGGTGTGATATAGTGATCTCACACATGACTGACATCCACACTAATACAACTGTACAGATAAATCTTGTCACCTCATAAATTCAGCAGGGTGTAAAAGGGTATAGCTGTGTGAACAGATTCATTTCTCTGCGATGGTCGGGGGGAAGGCTTTTGCTGCTGAAACATGCTCTGCTTTAAAGGTCACAGTGAACCGGACTCTGATAAATCAGGGTTGACAATCATGCTGATAACAAAACAAGACGTCTTAACACGAGTAAACAGTGGATCAGAACTGCAGGAATACACAGTGCTCAAGATCTCGCTAGACGGGTGGGCTGACAGCCGAAGGCCAAGGGGAATGTTTTGCAAATCAGAAGTGACATCAGAAGTTATTGTCTGAGGATGGTGACAGGCGGAAGGCATACCTGCATCCCGGGGAACCCACCTGAGCATAGGCCCACCCAACCAACATCTCCAGTATGAAGCTTCCCATCTGCTAGGCTCCAAACTGCATTTATTTATTTTATTGATGCAGCCAAGGATGATGCTTAGAATTTTTTAAAAGAACCGTACGATGGGGAGCCGCAGGCCACTGATGTTGCCCATGTGGCTGGACAGCAGACCAAGTAGCGAACAAACAGGTCCTCTGGTCTTTCCTCACCATGGTGAGATGTGTAGTTGTTGTCAGTCGCGAAGTCACGTCCGACCCATCGTGACCCCATGGACAACATTCCTCCAGGCCTTCCTGTCCTCCACCATCCCCCAGAGTCCACCCAAGTCCACACCAACTGCTTCAGTGACCCCATCCAGCCACCTCATTATCGGCCATCCCCTTCTTCTTTTGCCCTCAATTGTTCCCAGCATTAGGCTCTTCTCCAGGGAGTCCTTCCTTCTCATTAGGTGGCCAAAGTATTTGAGTCTCATCTTCAGTATCTGGCCCTCTAAAGAGCAGTCAGGGTTGATCTCCTCTAGGACTGACTGGTTTGATCGCCTTGCGGTCCAAGAGATGTGTAGTACTTCTGTTTAAATCACTGGCTTTATTTCCAAATGGGCATGCATGCAAGCAGCCACCCTCTTTTGTCTTCCGTTATGGTGAGACACCCCATCTTCCTTTTCTCCTCCCAACTCCATGATCGCTAATGCTACCTAGAACCACTGTGGATCAGTTCTTTTGCAGTGCATGTAACTCTCTGTGCGTGTCGATTATCCTCTCCCGAGAAGTTCCGATCAGCATGTCAAGCACTCGCCATTGCTATGAAGCATGCAAGGCGTTATGTTCCGGCGTTTATTTCTGGGCCAAGGGAGCCTTTTGGCTCACCAGACCTGGCTGCACTTCCAGCAACATGCTTCTTGTTGGACTGACAAGCATCCAGAAACTTCGGCCAGGCCACCACACGGTTGCTGGCAAGAACTGTGGGATCAGAGCCAGTCTCTCCTGCACTGTGCAGGCGGCCCTCAGCCTAGTCAGACCTGGTGCCCCCTTCCCAGGACAAGCACCTGGTGCATCCCAGGTGAGGGAAGGAGACTCTGCATCTGGAGAAACTCCTGGCCTGAAATCAGCGCACAACCACGGCAAACACACCCGCCAAAAGGAAGCACATGTCACTCTGACTCTAAGCTAATTTTGGCTTGGCTTGGTCTTTCAGGTTAGAATCACTCCGCCATTTCACAGTGTGTGCATATTTATAGAATCGCCTTTTCATGATTCACACAACCAGTTCATTGTTGGACGGACGGACACCACTCTCCAGAGCAGCTTTCCCCAGCCTGACGCTCTCCCGATGTGTCAGACCACAGCTCCCTGTCTTCCCAGCAAAGTTGGCCAGGGGCTGTGTTGGCTTTGAATGATGGGAGTTGTAGTCCAACACTTGTGGAAAGCACGAGGCTGGGGTAGGCTGCTCCAAAGCTGCTGGAAATTCCCAAGGACAGCAATGCTCTGGGTTAGTTTCCTTCAGATGAGAGACAGAGAGAGGAGGAGAACTAGAGTCGTATGGACTCTTCTTCGCATAGGCTTAATTTACGAACGTGCTTGGAGAGCAAGCACAGACCTACCTACTATCAAGCAAACAGTCAAGCAATCAAAGTATCTGGCGTGCCTTTTAAGGGTCAAATGGATCGCCTTCTGTCTCCCAAGCAGTGCTCATGGGGACACAAGGTTCAGGAGATTCAGTCCCGTGACCACCTTGGCAAACAAGTCAGAAATATCATCCCATCTACTAGCAGAGAGCTGCATGGAACACTGCAAGCTGCGATCTCACACGATGCAGAGTTGAAAGCTTTCGGCTTTGCATGTGTAATTTCTGTTCAGTTGAAAGCTCCCCAGGCAATTTCTAATTTTCATTTAAGACTTCCCTTTCCTCGCTGAAAGCTGAATGATTTCCTTCTGCGGTTTTTATCAATGGAGCGGAAGGACTGATAAGGTGGCTCTCTTCCTCTGCGAGATGCTCTTGGACTCCTGCCTTCCATGATGAAAAGTAGTGTATTTGCCTTCCTGTCTTGACCTGGAGCTGGACATAGTGGGAGGTGATTTAAATGGCTACATTCACACAAGTGCGCGCACACACGCATGAGTGCGCGCACACGCATGGCCACAATGCACCAGAAAAAATTGAGCATGCACCAACAGATTTGCAACAAAGCCATTTAGGAAATCCCTGTTGCCCCTTTCAGAAATCTAAGATATTTAAGGAGATAAAATAAGGCTTCCGGAGAGTCTCGGTTTCCTCCTTGCTCTGCTTTGCTTATCTGCTTGGTCTTCCCTAGATACAGCAGACAATGTTCTGCCAGCAAGAATGGGAAAGACCCTCCGTCTACTCCCATATTTTTTCCCCCATATTTTTTCCTTTGCTGCATCTCAAGTTCCCATGTGTCCATAGTAACTCCACTGACAGAAGCACAGTGTAAGCACATGGTCAATGTATCAATGTGCCAAGAGCCACAGCCATTATTTTGCTGGGCTTGCTCCATGAAGAGTGGTCGGCGGCCATGAGCATCCTTCAGGGCCCAGCATTTAAGCTCCCAATGCTTCAGGCTGCCTGGATTGTTTTCACAGCCAGCCAGGGCAAGAGGGCATAGGCCAATGCCAGATGCCTTTCCTTTAGATCAGAATTCCTCCAGGGCCATGCTGGCTGGGAAAGGTGGGATTTGTAGTCCCACACATCTGGAGAACATCTGGTTTAGATAGTGTTCCTTATCCTCAGAGTTTGTCAGTTCTTCTATACATTTTGGAGACATGAGGCCCAACTCAATGCTCACAGTACCAGTATTCATAATTTTGTGCCATCAAGTCATCCTGCCTTATGGTGACCTCATGAATGGAAGCCCTCCAAGATATACCTGGAAGCCCTCCAAGATGTACCTGACCCCATGAATGGAAGCCCTCCAAGATGTACCTGACCCCATGAATGGAAGCCCTCCAAGCTCTACCTATCAACTGACAACCCTGTTCAGTACTCCCAAAAGGCCCAGCCAGAGAATCAGAAAATTAATTTGCAAATGGACCCAGGTTCCTAATGGCCCTAAACCTACAAATCAAAAGAACAACCTGGTTTGAGTGAGTTAGCCCAGTATAAAGAGCTCAGTTTCTAAAGCATATATGGAAGAACAAGAAGGTGGCACGTTTTTGAGTTCGCTGGGTCCCAGAACATTTAGGGCAGCCTTTCCTGAGTCAATGTACTGGACTAAATTTCCAACATCCCCAGCCACCATGGGTTTTGCTGGCTGGAGGTGATGGGGGATGTAATCCAACCCACTTCAAGAATGCCCTCTTGGGGAAGCCTGGTTTAAGACCATGTTCTTTAGCCAGCGTATTTCACAATTTTCTAGCGAATGGAAAATTGTGGCACATTGCATCAACTTGTTTCCCTACATTTTAGGGCCTAAAAAGTCCAGAGGTTTTAAAAAACCCGAGCCTGATCCCTATCAACCCCCCAGGCTTTCAAAGAATGAATTGTATCTGACATTAATCCAGCCAGCTCCCCACAGTTGTTGCTGTAATAACATGGAACCAACTACATTCCTCACTTATAATTTCGTTAAGCTGAAAATGGCTTGGAAAAACTTTTCTTTTTATGAAAACTCTCCTCATTAGGAAGTTTAAGAGGTGAAGTCATCATGTGGACTAGTCACACCTAGAAGAAAACAATGCCATCCCATATTCAAGTGCTCATTAACCTGACAGGAATCTAAATTATCAGGGTGTTAAAGCTATTACCCTTCAATTGTGTTTGTTTTTCAGCTGTTATTTTGTTCCTGATTGACGGTAAGAGCTGAGCTTGAAAACCAGTGTTGGAATAATGTAATGATTTTCCATTACAAAGCATTATGTGGTTTAATAGTCTAAACAAAGAAGCAAAGGTGCCGGTTCATCTCCTGATAATACTGCTGCAAATATTTTGGAATATAAAAATTAATCAAAAAACCGGCACCGTTTGTTTTTGTTTTGCAACAGATCCTTGGTATCCAAGAGACAGTCTTTGGTCATCAAGAGATGAAGTTATCTTGTTATGTCCTTGAAACTGTCTTTAGTCCATCTAGTGCAGTATTTTCTGCTTGGGTTGGCAGGGATGCTCCAAAATACTTAGGATCCTTCCAGAGGAGGCTTGTGCATCCACACTGCCTCCCACTGCATCATTTCACAGGGTTCCTGATATCCATTTGCAACCCTCCCATAAGCACAGAAAAGCCCTGCTGAATCAGAGCGAAGACTACCTAAGCCACCATTTTTCTCCACAGCGGCCAGCCAGATTGCCCACAACCAGGGCATGAGTGCTATGGTGAATCCCCCAAAAACCATACGTGATCCTGGAGGGGATAGGTAGTCATGAGGACTAGCAGCCCCATCCTCCATGAACATACCTAATCCAGTTATACAGACATTCAAGTTGGTGGACATCCCAACATCTTTTGATCACAAATACTGCAACAGACACAGTACTATGTGAAGGAATATTTTCCTTCCTCTCTCCTGAGTCATCCTGATGGGATGTCTTATAAGAAAGGGAGCAAAACGTCTCCCGATCTTCTTCCTCCAGACCATGGTTATCTTTCCACATCTCTATCGTGCCTCCCTTTACTTGCCTTTGTTTCTAAGCTAAACAGTCCCAGATGTTTCAACCTCTCCTAACAGAGAAGTTGCTGCAGTCCCTTGTGTGGCTCTTTTCCGATGTTTGCTGCACGTCTGATCCCCGTGCAAAGAGGCCCAGGGACGTGTGGGAGACTGCGAGGGTTCAGAACTGCAGGTGAACCCTGGGAAGCACCCAGGGCAGGCCCAACTCTCCGATGCGTGTGCATCCAGGCGTGCCTTTGTAGTCGCTCTGCAAGCTTTCCTGCATGCACCCCCAGTCTTATGTTTCACAATACAGTAAACTATCATAAACTTGAGAGCACGATTGGATGCAGCTTGTCTCTATAGAGCCTAAAAAACTAAAATGTCATGGTGACACAAAAACGAATGACTAAACATTATTAATGATAATGGTGAGAGGGGGAAATGACCTAACTCTCTGTCAGCTCCAGTTTGATTATTCATGTCTATGCATGTATTGCTAGAATTTCAAAGGCCTCATTTTTTTAAATATTCCACATGACATGAGATGGTGCTATTAAAATAAGATCCACTGTTTCGCCAAAGCCCCGATTTTCATAGTTCCGATAGATTAAGAAATTTTGTTTATTCCATGTATGTGTAAAGGATAATGATTTTGGTGTTTTTACTTAATATACATTTTAGGAAGTAATTAGGGCCATTTCAGTGGCTGTTCCTGTCTGTGGATGATGCAAATATAGATTTGATCCGATTCAAGTTGCGACTCCGTGGAGAGATGGGCAGTGTGGCACAGCCCTGGGATCATGATATGTGCAGAAGGCCAGAAGGAAAGGAAAACTGCTCTGTGTGTTTGCATTTCAGAACCACTGCTGCCGGATGGCCTGTCTCCATGCCTGGTTACAACCGGAAATCACGGTATGACTCCTTAAACTAAAGAGAAAAGCAGAACGCTACCCTAGTATTTGTGAGCATCTGTTCATTTCCCTACCCTAAATCTGCCCCACGCACCTGAACTGCCCCTTCCCCCTGCATTTGGGAGGTCCTCCCCCTGCACTGCACAAAGGAATCTCTGAAAGTTCAGGCAGACCAAACACCGCACCTTGTCCCAATCCATCCCTTGATGAAAGCTGGCATTTCAGAAATCCAGGGGTTAATCACAGATCAGTCCTGGGTACTCCAAAGGGCAGCTTGTGCACCCACCAGACAGCTTTTTATTAGTATTGTTTCTAAGATGTTAAAGGAACAAAATTTACCTGGGAAATATAACTGAGGGGCCAGCTTGCTGCAAAGCCCCGAAACAGCACCCCTTCAGAGTGAGAAGAGTGGGCTTACATGGAAGATCTCAGGGCTACACTTCTTCCTGGTTCTTCACTTTCCCGGCAAGCTCTTTTTCCTTCCATACGGGGACCATGACTTCTGGGAAATGAGTGTTCTGGGACCATAGGACCCATGATGACAGTCACTGTTGGAGCGGGCAGGTCCCAGTTCCCAAGGCCGCCATTTGTGGAGAGTGTCTACAGCTTTCCAAACATGCCCACTGACCTGAAAATGGGAGAGGGACCCCAGGACTTTGCAGGATGGGAAGGACAAGGGGACCTGTGGAAGGAAGAGCAGAAGGCTGTTTGTGCCTGCCTACAAGGAAAGAACTAGGAGATCAGACCTTTTCGTCTGCTAAGCTTGGTCTGCATCCAGATTCTTATTTTGGAGACCCTTGGACCATTCATGATCATCACACGGATGAATCCTCTCCTAGCCCCGAGTGTTTCTCTTTTGAAGAGCTTGAAGAGGTAGCTGCATCTTAAAGAATAAGTTTAGCAGTGCAGACTGACAACTTCTTAACAAAGGAAAAATATAGGGGCCGTGTTTTATTAGGAACAGGTTCAGAAAATAAGGATAAACAGAGCAACTCATGACCCATGAACATAAAGGGCTACATTTTCCTTCCCCATCAAAGTTCCTGTTCGTCTCCTGACCACTTTCTCCTCGCTGTATCTGCCACAACGCTCTTTTCTCTGCTTTTGCCACCTCCCTTGATGCCATGTACAGAAATTGTTCAGGGGGAACATGGCCACAGCATGAAGGCAAGCAGAGTGTGCCTGGGCCAGGTGACGTCACTTGCAAGAGATGTTAGGACTTGGAAGGCCTTATATAAAACACACCAAAGATCATACACAGGCTTCAGAGCTTCTCGGTGCAAAGCCATGGAATGACTCTGGAGCCTTTGGACAGAGTCATGGGGCCCTTTGGACACTTACAGAGCCCCTCGGGAGAGACCATGCGGCGGAGATGTTTAAATGAGCACCCACGTGAATGGGAATAGACAGATCAGCTCTTGGCCATGGAACTGACCTCCTGCCATGAGAGACAGCAATTCCATGGGAATTGCCCACAGGCTGAGCCTCTCCACCCCCCACACTCAGGGTGGCTGGACATATGTCCTCATTGACAGAGGTCAGTCCTCTCTTGGAAGGCCCCTTCTAGTTTGAAAGGCTGGCCAATCAAAGCCCAGTTCAAGGATAAAGAATCCTAAGAAGGGAGAACAGGAAAGGGCCTTGAATTTCTATTTATTTATTTAATTCACTTTTTATCATCTAATAACCAAGGCTCTCTGGGCGATTAACAAAAGTTAAAACTAAACAAAAGTTAAAAAGACATGCACACAAACCATAATTTAAAAGAACAAAACCTCCCTTGGCACTCGCAACAGAATGTGCAAAGTAACGGCTATTATTAACCATTCATCCCATCCGTCTGCCCACCTTTGAAGCGTATAGGTTGTTACCATGCCATCATCTCTGTTGAATGATTTTTTTTCTTTTTAAGTTATGGCTGTTTATTCTTTTACATTTTGTTATCTATTTTCACTGCAGACTTCTTGTTCTGGTGCAGTCGGGCGGGGTGGGGGCTTTCATTCAAGTTATCTTTGAAAAGCACTAAATATGTTCCTCTGGTTTTAGTTTCCATGGTTGTGTGGAAGAATCAACATAAACAAAGAATCATTCAACAGTCTTACAAGCTTGGAGAAAAGTGAAAATGGGAAATGCTTGGTGGGTCAAAGAGGAGTGGTGGCCAGGTTCTCTCTTCATCTTTCTAAAGTACCATGTAGCCATTTCTACTCCATTTACCTGACTATAATTCATATTAATTCCTGGCCATAATTCTTATGAATTAATAATTCATATATTGATCGTCAATGACTGGGGACCCAGAACCAGCTTGCGAACTAACCTGGAGTGTATTCCACAATGGAAACAACTTCCATTTCCTTCTTTCTTCCTTAGAGTGCAGTCCTAAAGGACTGATACTTTATAGATAGGGTGGTTCCGGAAAGGTGGAAGAACCACCAACACAGGGCTGGCTTGGACTCTGGGGCTGAAGTTCCCCACCCAGCTAGTGGTCCTTGTGGGACATTTACCTGCAATTTCCCCAATAAATCTATGCCTGGCATTCTAGAACACGGACTAGCCTTCTGTCCTGCCCCCAAACTCACCAGCTCACCACCAAAGTGCTGAAACAACAGGGATGGTATATAACTTGAAACAGCTTCCCTTTTCAGAAACACTGGCCAGCAAAAAGGTCTCAGTGACTCAGCAAAACCAGCAATTACAGAAACACAGCTCTGTGTATTTTTCAGAAATGAAGCTTTTCGCTTAATGCTGTGTCATGATGAATATGCACTTTTTTGAAAAAAAATAACAATAATCACAAGACATGCAAATATACAGCTTGGAGGCAGTTCCTTATGATGAATACCATATAGATGGGTGAGACCATTTATCTAGCTCTGTGGAATGGCTTTGCTGAGCAAAAGGAAATCCAGTCCTGGCAGGTGGGACACAGAACGAAGTATAACTCCAGGTGGATGAGACCCCACTGGCATGAACGAGATAGGAAAATTTAGGAACAGCACCTTGCATCCCTCCAAGGTATCACCTGCCTTAAGACCTTGTGTCTTTTTTCTGGCACATTCTGCAGTGCTTACCAGTTTCTTGTCTCTCTCTGTGTTGTTTTTGTTTAAAGAGATTATGAAAGGATCTGCAATAAAAGCAGCATTTATATAATGACTTTCAGCCAGTTCTCAGGCCAGTTCACAATAGGAAACATACCAACAGAGTGCATCGGAAGGGGCCATCTAGTCTGACCCCCAGCTTCAGCCACCTCTGCTCATGACATGCCCACCATATGCACGTCCAGCCTGTCCTTGAACACCTTCACCAATGGGGCCTCAAGCACCCCCCGTGGAAGCCCATTCCACACCCTCGGGGCCCTAACCGTCAGGAAGAAAACAACAATAGAAACAATACAGCATCAAAATAAAAATAGACAATGTTGCTGTTCTTGCTGTTGTTATGTCACCTCTGATGTATGGGAGCCCCATGGATGAAAGCCTTCTAAAATATCCTGTCCATGACAGCTCTGCTCAGTTGTTTTAAGTTCAAGGCTGTGGCTCCTTTTATGGAGTCAGTCCATCTCATCTTTGGTCTCCCTTTCCTATTCTGCCTTCAACTTTCCCTAACACGATTGTCTTCTCCAGTGAGTCTTGCCTTTTCATGATGTGCCCAAAGAAGGACAGCTCAGTGTTCCAGGGTAAACCCTACCTTGATTTGATCTGGGACCCACCTGTTTGTTGGTTTGGGGTGTTCACAAAACTCTCCTCTAGCACCATGTTTCAAAGC
This sequence comes from Varanus komodoensis, assembly GCF_004798865.1. NCBI lineage: Eukaryota > Metazoa > Chordata > Lepidosauria > Squamata > Varanidae > Varanus > Varanus komodoensis. Next base: position 14,632,545 of record NW_025335549.1, on the reverse strand, counting down.
AGAAAAGACAAGTAAGAAACGGTTAAAAGTCTTCCCCTAATATTCATAAGATAGCAAAGTAGGCACTCTCTGGGAAGCATATTTGAGTGGCCATGTGTCCTCTTTTACAGAAGGCAGTTCTCTGTTGCCACGGCAGCCCAACCTAAGCCCAGTTTAAAGATGAAGGGCCTTCAAGTTGCCCATGGAGCGATGTGGGCAGCAGACAGAATGGGAAGGCATACAGATCAGCCATCAACAAGCTTCTCCGTGATGATGAGATGGACCGTTCTTCTATTTAAAGTGTAACAGTTATTTCAATATTTGCATCTATATATATACATTAGCATAAGCAGGGAGTTCTGTTAGCAATCACCGTCCCGTCTGGCCCTCTTTTATGCTGATGCGTCTTCATGCCCTTTCATAGAGTGAGACCAAGCATTGTTCTGGAGGCAGCACATCCCATAGTTTACATGGGTGACGATGCCTTCCAAAGGGTCCATGCTACATGCTGATGCCCAGGCTGAACTACCAGATGCATAGATTTCCCCACTAGACCCTGGCACCCTCCTGTTGTCAAGCACCGCCCCCTTCTCCCAGGCTCCTCCCCACGTCTCTGGTCAGAGGCTCTGCAGACTTGCAACTCTGCATCAGAGGAAGCAAACAGGGACTGCAGGCAAACAGGAACTACAATTCCCCTTGCTTGCCACTAGGTGGCAAAGTCCAACAGAGCTACCTACCTGCTTGCTTCTTGCGGGCTCAGGGTTGACAGTCTTGCTCAAATGTCGGAACTGGGAACCTTTCCCAAGAGGGAACCTCAAATTGTCATGCATAGGAAAAGCTTTACGATTGAGACACCCAGGAGCAAAACCTTGTAGTAGTCCACAAAGAACTCCCCTAGCTTCTCCAGGGCAAGTTGTTAGACCACTGTGTTAAAAGTTCTCCATATATCATACTTTATGATTCTGGAAGTCATCGCTGTTGTGGGAGACTCTGCAAGTGATATATGACCACGGGGCTGCTGAAATATCAACGATCGGCCCTTTTACAACACACCATATAAAACTGATTCCAGAAGCTTTGGCCCTGCAGCCTGGGAAATAATATTCTGTTATGGCCTGTATTAAAAATCGGAAGGGATAAGAATTTAACTTCTTCACCACAATATATGTGCTTATTTTCCCACTGTAAGCTTAACCTACAATAAGATCTGCATCTTCTTGAATCATCAGGAAGGATTCCTCACCCCAACACCATCCCTTCATTATCATAAGTACTATGATTTCATTTCTAGACTGCCGAATAACCAAAGCTCTCTAGATGGCTTACAACAATGCACAAAAATAATACGATAAGAAACACAAGAAATCAGAAACATCTAAAAACATACAGTGAAGAATAACCTTGTAGAAGAAAAACACTGTGGATAGGAATGCATGCTTCTTTTCTTTTCCTGCCATATTTTCAGGACGCGGTCAGAAGTTCTACTGTTATTTGTAAAACGAGTTAATCTGATTCCCTCTTACAGCGTGCCCAGCAGAGAATGTGTCAAAAGCACCTCACACGCACAATAGTGGGGAGTGGCTTTGAGGACAGATGGACAGCCTGTGCCAGGGTCCAGATTGTTCAGCGGCTCCATCTGCTTGCCAGAACCAGGTCAGTCCCAGCAGTGAGTGCAGGAAAAAGGCAAATTAAATTAAAGTGAATTGAATTAAGGCAAGGCCGGAAACCCTTTTGGTTGCCAGACACAGGGAGGGCTCAATGGGGAACCTTGAAGCCCCCAGGTAGGCCAGATCTGACCTGTGGGGTTCAGCCTTGATAACCTCACTGTGTCACTGTATCTTATTCAGCTTATACTGGTTTTGAAGGCTGTCTTGGAAGACGGTCTGAGATCTCAGTAAGTAAAAAGGTGTAGCTGCTGGAGTTTTGAGTAGATCCAGTTTAACTGGTGAGATCATGCTGATCTTCTACCATCTGTCTTGAGCTTCATGACTGATTGAGGACTCAAACCCAGCTCTTCAGAGTCCTGGTCCAACTCTCTAACCACCGCACCACACTGGCTTTGACCTTTACGTTTTTAAAGTACTGGAGCCACTTAAAAATCATCTTCCCCAATGTGAACCAGCTTGGGCATCTCTTCCATGTTTGCCACCTTTTTTGAGTTCCTCTGCCATCAGGTAGACAGGTCCTTTTTGATAATGGCATCCGTAATTTGGAACAGCCTCTCATAAGTACATAGGAAGTCGGCCCATATGCCGAGTTAGCTCATTGGTCTTTCTAGCTGCCAACACTGGGTGCCTGCAGCTCTTCGGGGGCATCCTACCTCTTCATCCTCCCTGCAGATGCCTGCAGACATACACTCTGCAACCAAGCTATGGTCCCAAGAGCCACCCACCTGGCTCTCCTCTCTGCTCACCTTTCCACAGGCAGCAGAGTGCTTTATTCATTTGTATTCAGCCTGCAGTCTCAGTCTCCAGACTAGCTCTTCAACATACACCTTGAAGGCCATCATGAATGCCATTCTTGGTGGAAGGGAGGGATATAAACTTAACAAATACAAGAAATACCAAACAACTCTGTCCCCGCAGAACTCAAGTTCCCATGGGGAGAAGAAAATGGCTGCTCTGTCAGTCGAAGAGGTGGAATATCGTGAGTGGCAGCCAGGCCCTGTGCTCAGCTCTGCATTAACAGTATTCTCGGTATCGCCCAGTATTCCCCAGCGAGCATGCGCAGAGTGCCTGGGAGCTGTAGGGCTTTGGTTTTGTGCTTACAAAAATGTAGCATTCAAATGCCTGAATTTAAGCTGTAAGAGTGAGTGTGTGTGTGTGTGTGTGTGTGTGTGTGTGTGTGTGTGTGGTTTTATTTATATGCAACTCTGTATCGAACAAGATCCCTGAAGTGGTCAGCGATGAAAGACAGAAAAAAGAAGCAAAACACAGAATTAAAATATTTTAAATTCTGCTATGTCAATTGCGTTGGTTTAAGGCAGGTTTAAATAAAACTGTCTTCAGAAGGCACTGAAAAGAAAATGGCACCATCGGCAGGGAGGAAGATTGACAGAGAGGAATGCTGGACCCTAACCCTACCCTGAATGGACCCCAAATGGACCACAGCTCCATGTGGAAACTTCACCTGATGACCCCCTGACTGGGCAGGCTGGAAAGGGGAGGAAAGTGCTCCCTCTCTCTCTCTCTCTCTCTCTCTCTCTCTCTCTCTCTCTCTCTCTCTCTCTCACACACACACACACACACACACACACACACACACACACAATCAAGCATTGGTAATGTTGCATTCTGCATTCAAGCACCAAATATCATTTTAAAATTATCCCCCAGACTTGCCTTCTTCATATCTTAACCATGAATTATTATGATGTAGTCAGAACATAATTGACATAAGAAAGGGAATGTAATACCTTCCAGTCCCTCTTAGCTTTATGGGTTCAATAACTCTCTCAAGAGTCATGAAACCTGTTTATAAGCCAGCAAAATCACGGCAATTGTTTGTGATGAGAAGACTCACTAGGAACAAAGGTTCGTTGGGGAGGGTGTTTTTTAAAAGCCCAACAACCACTTCTCTTCTTGCACCTCTTCACAAGGCTGTTTTAAATCACAACTTAATGTTGGATTGGATAGTTGAGGAAGTTGTTGTTAAGGGGAAAAATTGGTTTCCATGCCAACTGGATCCTTTAAAATACCTTCGGCTCCTTTATGTTCTACCCTCTCCGTGCAAAGCTGGGCGACAGCAGAAGCTGTAGCAGAAGTCTATGTGCCGGTGAAACTTGGATCTAGTTCTTAATTTCAACAGCTTGTCTATGTCAAGACCTTTATATCACACTGTATCCGGTATAGCGTGGAAAGACCTGGAGATCAACCTGTGTCCAAAATCCATTGGCCAGAATTCGGACCATGAATTTACCTGCTTCAGTTTGCTCTCCCTCCCCTCCCAAGGACTTTTGCCTGCTCCCTATCCTTCAGCTGGACTTGACTGGGCAGCCATTCAAGATGGTGGATGTGCTCTGTTTGGCCACTCTGGAGGTCAGCCTAGAACCAGGAACTGTGGGACAAAGGTGGTAGTCAGGGCCAGAGAATAAGCCAGAACTGCAGGACAAACCAACAGGTTGGGACAAGGAGCAAGCCAGGAGTCAGGAATGGAGAACATCCAATGAACAGGAGCTTGCCAAAGCCCTGGGAAGCTCAGATGGAACAAGGCACACCTTTCTGTCACAGAGGATCCCAAATGGGTGGAGTCACTCCTGGGACACCGGATATGCCACTGCTCATAACATGGGGCCGATATCTCCAGATCCCAGCAAGCCCTGATCTTGGATGCCCTTGCCCCAGTCTCTCAGCTTGACCTATTTCAGGGGGTTATTGTGAAGAAAAGAGGAGAAGCAGGGAAGGACCATGCACAACACTCTGAGCTCCCGGAAGAAAGATGGGGTTTCACTGTTGTAAATAGATGCATCCCCTCATGCCCCAGAGGATATGCTGCTCAGTGAAAACCCAGCTAATCAACAGTCTGGACTATCTCCCATTAAATGGACATTGTGTTTCGGTTGACAATGCAACTTCTCAGAGAGATGGCATTTCAGAACAAGTTGTACTTGGCTGCCTGCCAGGCCACCCAAGTGATCCTTCTCCCACGGGACTCCAGAGCTTCCTCAAACACAGCAGGAGACTTCCGCTTATGTGACGTGCAGGAAAGGAACTGAAAATGTCAGGCCTGCCACTGATGGGTTAAAGGGAAGGCGTGCCCTCTCTCCTCCACACTCCACTGCTGCTGTGCCAAACAGCAACCTGCGTCCTGATGGGGACTGCTGTGGACATGAGCCTTCAGATGCCCTTTTTGCACCATATGCAGGCACATCGAGTTGATGGATGGCCAGGACACGAAACAGAATGTGACGCTGCTTGGTTTGCAGGTGGAAGCCCAAGTTTCACCTCCAACCCTGCAAGGGCTGGGCAGAAAACGGCGTGAGATCGACAAGCAGTGCTGCAGCTGGATAGTTTTGAACCCTCCGTGGAATGGTCTTTTGACCCTGCTTGTCATGTGTAACTCCACTTGTGAAGTGCTCTGCTCACATTTCTCCTCACCCCAGAATCACAATTCCATGCTTTGCAACGATTTCTCTGTTCCCAATATGTTGAAATAACAAAACCTTCGAACAACCTGAAGAGGACTGAGTGACACGGGATGCTGACTGACTGAGAATGGAAGAAAGCTGACATCTGGAGGGGATGGGAACTGGAATGGAGTGGCTGGAGGACAGTGGAAGGGACACACAGATATAAAAATAGGACAGAGTGAATTCATACATTGCTTGGATAGGTTATTTCCTAGTTCACAGAGAGGAGCTGTTTTTACATGTTCACAGGGACAGAAGTAAAAGTTGCCCATAAAATATGAGGCATACATCTGAGAATAATTTCCTTCCCCATATTCCATTTCTTCCCAGACCACTTTTATGAAAGTTACTTCCTGTTACTGCAACGTTTAACATTACCTGTGCTCCGATCTAGCAGAATCGTAAATCTTATCTGGACTGGGCCTCTCTCCAGCTTCTTATCCTGCCTTCTCATTATATTGCTTACACATATGTGTGTGCTGACCTCACAGTCCTGCTTGTGTTACTGCTTGTGCATCACCTTTACCCTGTCACTGGGAAGGGGTTCCAGCCAGCGTCCACTTCATTTCGCCTCAAGGGCTTTGATGCAGAGCGCTGAGCTTCCCTTTGTGAAAAGGTGGACCGAGTGCTTCATTTTAAACAAGCACCTATGAAGTGCCTGGCTCACCATTGATAAAATGCACAGATAACTTCACCAGGTTACCCTATTTATTTATGTATTTATTTATTTGGACATGTCTATGCCGCCCCTTGCCAAAGCCTCGGGGCAGCTTACAACACAATAAAATACAAAAATAACAATATAAAATTAAAATTAACAATATAAAATAAATAAAAAATATAAAATATAAAAGTATATGGGTCAGTCATAGGAATATAGATTCCTCTGAGATTAGCAAAGCAATTTGAGCAGCATCAAACTTTTGGCAAGAGGCACAAGGATACCGTAGCGAAGTCCTGCTCTGTGACAAAATGCAGGCTCTGGAAATACTGTACCACTGTGAATCATGACTCAAGTCCAGGAGCTGTTAGGACAACGTGCCCTTCGTATAACGAGCTGCATAGCGTTCCGCATGCAGATGCTACCACCTAGCCGAGCATGCAAGCAGAAACTTTAAAAGAGTCCAGCTCACTGCTCTGAGCACCCAAGCACCTGTGGCTGAAGGTCCAGATGATTGCTTATATCCATCCTTAAAACCATACATAGGAAGTGATACATGAAGAAGCTGTTGCCCATAAGAGTACATGGGATTCCGGTTATTTCAAGTTGTTACTGGAACCAGTTGTCAGAATTCTGTTACTTGCACTTTGAAGGTTCTTGCATCAAAATGGAAACAGAGAAAAGCCAGCAGACAGCCAAGTGAAGCTGAAATTGTGAAAGACACTTTTTAGTGGGAGATAAAACACCAGTGATTCAAAAGAAACCAAAAAACCCTAAAGGAACAAAGCCCAGTTTAGCACATTCCTCATCAGAAACCCAAATGAGTAATTAACATGTCTGGGCAAGCCGTTAAACTCCTCACTAAAGTAAAAGTGGAGTGTTTTCTGAAGGCGCTTCCATCCAAGTGAAAGAAAAATAGACATGCCGAGTGACTGACATCTGGAAAGGAACTCAGTTCAAGGACGTCACTGCTCTGCTTTCCAAACAATCTTTTTATACTTCTCCTGTAAGTACTTTCTTGAAGATGCTGCTGCTGATGATTGATGGCAATGGCGATGATGCAGATAAATGGAACTGAATGTTTGGTTTCGAAGTGGAACGACACATTACCTGGGCAAACCCAAAATCCTTCCTAGAAAACAAAGAGAGAATATATCCCATGATCCATACAATTTATTCTCTGAGCTTGCGTTTGCTTGTTAGGCTGTATTCCTACCATGAGTTTCTTAGGAGTCATTATCAAAAAGAAAAGAATAAATGTGTAAATGAATGGCAAGTTCAGGAAATGCACTGCAACTTTCAGTGCTCTTTCCCTCCATCAGAACCGTACAGCTAATTAAGTACCTGGTGCGCATTTTTCCTTGCTCCCTTAAGCTAATGTAAGATACCATCTGCAAGAGCAGGTATTTCCAAACACCAGCGAGCTCAGAATAACATATGAACTGGCTTTAAGGAAAAGGAAAAAGATATACCAAGGTTTGTTGTTTTTCTTCAACATGAGCATCCCTGCACACACATCCTCTGATGAACTGATAGTGTGGTTCTACTCAGAAGGAGGTTTCATGGGGTTCCATGGAGCTTACCCATAGGAAGACACCTTCTATTGAATATGACCCCTTGGTCCAACCAGCCTGCTAACATCAACTCTGACTGGCAGCAGTGGCTTTCTCTCTGATAAGGCATGGAAGATCAGTTCTCTAGGCATATATGAGAATTAACCTCCTTTTCTCCAGCGTTTTATGACTTTTGTAAGGTTTCAGCATCAAATGGGTTAACGATGGCTCTTTTGGGTGTTGACTGTAAGTGAGGTGGGCATTACTCAGGCTTCCAGGATTTAGTTTACATTTTCCCTCTCTCAGAAATTCGGGGACCATTGGGATGGCTACTTATGCTTAAAAAAAAAAAAAAAAAGATATGCCTTGCCAAAAGAGAGGGCATAAGAGAACCATGACTCACATCAAATTTGCATGTGTTACTTTAAGTGCGCACATTAAGATTATAAATTGGTGCTATAATGTAAATAAAAATACATACCAGCATGAGCAGGTGATCTGCCTGCTGAATGGGTTGTGAAGGTGGTAAGCTACCTGTTGATTGGCATCTTCAGGGCCCTCCCCTTTGCTCCCCCGTTTTTATAGTCCCTATTCTTAACCCTGACTCGCCCTGGGCAGCCATCCGAATAAAGGATGCTGTGAAATGAAGGATGCTGCTTTGACAGCCTTCAGGTAGCGGGGTGTTGCCTGCAAAGCGATAGTCACCCTAAGGTCCACCAGTTGGAGTCAAGTGCAAAGCAGGCGTGGTGTGGGGGCGATCGCCCTGAAGAGGCAAGGACCAAAAGGACATGTTTGCTCTAGGCTGTAGGTCATCTTCTGAAGAGGAGTCCTCCATGGGGAGAATGGCACGGACAACCAACCCGCAAGAGTGGTTATCTGTGCAAACTGCAATCCCAACTTTTTAAGAATACATAAAGTAGGTTCCATGATTCACACAAAGGTTTCTGCTTTTGGCTTCTATATGTCCAATTCCCTGAGCGGACTGGGGAGTCCTATACTGGTATGGGCAGAGTAGATTGCCAGATGCACCGGACATCAACCCAAAGCATTCCTGATTGTTGGCCAGAAACTGGCAGGAACATCTGGAAGCCGTGGTCTCAGACAGCTGCACAGACACGTTTTGCCCATTCCTGTCCTGTGACTTGCAGAAATATTTATTTGTTGGGAATTCAGCACAAATCAGAAGTGCAGAACCTCTCTGGGGTTCAAAGTCAGTCCTCTGGGCTCTCTCTGGGATCCCCAGGAGGCCTTGCTCTTTGCCCCTTCCTCCCCCCACACCAATTATTTTGTTCTTTCCCAGCTTTTGCAGTCCCCCCTGCCCCCTTTCAAAAGGTTGAAATGTTTCTGCTGAGGCTCAGCTACTGGCAGTAAAAGCTTTATGGTAAAATAGGCTGCTATTTTTGTTTTGGATGCTGCTGTCCGTTCACTTTGAAGGAGAAGAGGTGGCACTTTTGTTTGGTGAGGCTGTGTGGTCCTTAAGACATTCTCCTTGTTCATAAAGGCAAACAGAAATAGCGCTAGAAGATGCATGAGAAAGCAGTCTCCTGGCTTAAGAATAATGTAAATGAAAATATGAAAGGGAAACTCAGAGAACTTCCTCTCCAGGATCATATGGACTATTTTTCCATTCAAATGGTCTTCTCATCATGGATGGGGAAAGAAATTGTTGTTGAGGTGGCCTGTTAGTTAAAAAAGGGAGATCTGTTGGGAGATGGATGGAAGATCTTCGGAGCTACATTGTGTTCACTGCTCCACTTCCTTATTTTAGAACTGTGCAAAAATGCTCGCTCTGTTAAGTTTTAACCTCAAGAAAAGATGGGAGGGGCTGTGGAAATGACAAATATTTCTTGAAAGAGCCCCAAATTTAGTAAATGTTCAAATGCTCATCTTTTTAACATCCCATTTTTTGCCATCGCTTCCTTTGGCTGTCCTAATGCCTCTTCCTCTTATAATTGCTGGATTTTCTTCTCCTGAGAGCAGCTGGATGGATGATTACAGGCTATTGAAAATAATATAGTGTTGTCATGACACTGTGCAGCCAATCAGTTTTAGCTGTATGATGACATCACTAAGGATGGAAGAGGACTTTTTAAAATAAGGCTTTTAATCCACTCCTGTGTTCATTGCAGCGCTTGCGTCCAGGTTCGACTTAAGGAGATTCTCTTCTCCTGCTTTTGTGCAACGTCGCTTGTAAGTCATCCTGAGACGTTGCCATGGAGGACAGGATAGAAATGTTTAAAATAAATAAAAATAGCCTCTAGGTGGAGCTGTGCAATAGCAGAATTGCACAGAGAATCGCACACAACAGAGAAACAGCATGGTTGTACCCGTCCTAAAATAATACCCCCTTTCCCCCATTCTCCAAACAAACAGGAAATGGTTTTGGAGACATTTTGAAGCAGTCCATAATATCCATGTTTTAAATTCAAAATGCCTGCAGTTAAAAAACAAACAAAAGATCCATTCTCCATTAAAACATTGGCAGTCGGAGAACTTATGATCGACTAACAGGACAGCACAATCAAGTCCTGGGTGCAAAAAGAGTTCTTCAACTGGCACCCAAAATATTTAATCATGGGTGCCTTTTACTTACCAGCTGGGAGGACGTTCTCCAACATAGCATCCTTGTTGGAGAAGGCCCATAACAGACCTGTTTTCCAATGTCATCTGCAAATTACATCACTGCCAAATAGTCTTCCGTATATTTTAATATAGTGTGGGATGACCAAGGCTATTGCCCCGCTAAATCTAGTTATGGCCAAGTATTGCCAAAGCAAGTAACTTGTTCAATCGGTTCCAATGGAACTTCATTTCCACAATTAATTTCATCTAGTGTTTGCTGGTGCAAGAGTCTTTGGTTCTTTGCACCTTCCTTTTGGTGGCAAGTATAGTATAAATGTTTACACTCAATCCACATTGTCACTTTGATGGCACACAATGCTGCCAAGGTCACTTTGACATAAGGATCAAGGGCATGGCTTGCTTCAAAGCTGCCTTCAAGGTCGGTATGTATAATTTCTGCTTATAGGCTGGCTCAAACTCTGCCAGAACAAAGTTCCGTGACTCAGAACAAAGTTGTAAAGCTCCACTGGAGCCATGAGATGGCTTTGTTTTTCTGCAAGCGCTACTCTGACTCAGTTTCAAGTCATTGGGCACAGAGGAGCTGAGTCCATCCCCCAGAAGTCCTTCTAATGTGTAGTTTGTGTTTCCCAAGGGAGTGGCTCAGTTACAATTAAAAGGTTGAAGGTGTACTGTTTGATGACCAGGAGGGATGTCTTTGTGCATTCTGACCTACTGTTTCAAACAGTGCAATTCAAGGCCTAATCCCTGGCAATGAAGAAATCGTATTTTCCCATCACCATTTCGCCTGCATAATATTTGCCCGTGGAGCTAATCTGATTTATGAAAGGCCTGTTATATTCTGGCTTACCTGGGAGTCAGTGGGTCTCCTGAGGACCACTCTGCAAAGTTCTTTGTGGATACAGTTACACGTGACTCTTCAGCTTGTTTTCCACTCGCATTAAAGATACAGGCAAAATGCCTCTCCGTGGCTTGCCAGGATCTATGGAAATTTTTCAACATGTTCAGCCCAAGTATGTGGACAGTGTTATTGAAGGTTGGATGCCCACTTACACATTGCCAAAATATGGGAAACAACTCATCAAAACCGAGGATGCATATTTGCATAAAATGTGCATAAGCTGATTTATATGTATAGATGCTAATTTTGCCATAACTTCAGAAAAGCAAATTCAAACAGATTCTCACACATGAAGCTTTCCTAAAATTTATTCTGAACTTTTACAGTTACTGTTTTGACAAGTGTGAAGATTTGAATGTGATTTATCAATAGATTGAATATATTAAAAGATGCACAAATCCATAACACTCTTTTATATATTTTAAAATCATTATAAATCTTGCAGAAACATGAATAAAATTAATGTAGCAATGGACAGATTTGCATAAAATGTGACAACTCTTGAGATAAGCTCGGTCAAGCAAAAGCTTCTGGGAGTGAAAAGATGAGGAGGGAAAGGAATGTCTTATTTGCCATTCTTTACTAATATGTAGCAAAAATGGGGGAAATGTGGCTTAGCCATTTTGGACATTTGTCTCACACTTACAAATTCATACTATGCGTTGCTACCTCTCTGCAGAGCTGAGAAGCCTGATTCCCTGACAGCCTTCAGGTTTGAGAAGGTTCTTGGTAAAGTTCACAGGGACTTGAATGGTTTTGCTACACCAGGTAATCTTGGACCTTGAGAGGTGGCCCTTGCCCAGCAAATGGCCTTAAAAAGTTAGTGAACCAATCAGCTATGAACTTTGGGAAGTGGTCAGCCAATGAAGCCACTGGAATCCAGGAAGCCAAAATACCTTGACATGGTCCTGGCAGAGGGATGCCAGCAACTGTCTGAAGATGCTGTCTCTTGACACTGAACTGTTCACAGACATTTGAAACTACCTGGGCAAAGTTTTTTGCTACAAGAACAAAAGGAGGAATTAAGGTAAATCCATAGTTGGAAGTGAAAGTGGGCCTTTGCTTTAGCCCTGACCTGTTCTCATTTGGTACTATCCACCAGTCAGAACGTCACAATTTTCCATGTTCACCCTGCAATGCCCTCTTCCCATTCCTAGCTCCCAAGGACAGAAGGCCAGGGAAACGCAGAACAGCATGATTCCAGGACATGTGGAAGTTCTTCTACAGACCGGTGCAGAGAAGATGAGAGAACTGTGGGTAGCATCTGTGAGTTTAAGGCAACGTGGTTTGTCCCAAAGTCCAGGCAGATGCTCCAGCCTTCCCCAGCTTGACAATGTTCGTAGTTGTTTTGCTTTTGTTTCGCCAAGAGCAGTTAAGAGATGGAAATGAAGCTGACAAGGTTCAACTGCTGACAAGATGGCTTTGCTCTGCGATGGGTGGAGTGGTGCAGTTTGATACCTTCAAATGTTTTGTAAACCTGCGCTGTGGTTCACTGTAAACAGCAGATTCCATTAGCACAGACAGGCAGATCCATTATGCTAGTCAGAGACCAGTGGTGGTCAAGGCTGAAGTCCGTTTTGCTCCCATAAATCCCACGGATATAAAAGGGACACTCATGTGTGCATAACTCAGCCAGGTTAGGAGCCGAGCTCACAAATGCATGGTCATTGCAATGGTCAGCAATGAAACTCTGGATGAAGCCCAGTTCTGTTTGCCCTGGGACACAATGCTCTCCCGAATCATTAGGTGACAAGGCATGTTTCCCCATCCTGAGAAGGGTTCACAATGAACATTGGATTACTTCGACAATTATTACAATTGCTCTGCTTTATTACATACCCCGGTCTTCATTTTTCTAAAAGCTGGTCGAAAGTGGTTGTTGACAAGAATAAATGATTAACAGGAGTCAACAAATGTTGTCCCTGACAACAGAATCTGAGGCTACAGTTACTGTAAATATTGAATGATGTGCAGTTCCCTGTTCTTTCATCTCATTGCAAAATAGTTTTTCTACCCTCGGTACCATGTTACTGGTGTAACAGTTTACTTTTTTGTTGCTGCTGCTGCTGAGAAAAGAACTTGTGAATCTGTTAAAACTCTTTTTGAGAACTGTGACTGTTAGGGCAGGATGCTATTTTTTTCCCGGCACGCTAAAAATCTGAGCTTACACCATACTTCAAGAGCCCATTCAGCGGAATAACCACACGTAAGAATCACCCACCTGCAAATGTTACCTTAAATGCCCATTTCTCTGCTCAGTGGTAGCCCCAGAAAAAGGAGGGATGTTGACAGAGAAGAAAACTTTCATCTGGGGGTGAGGCAAGCTTTATTCCAGCAGATTTCTGCAAAAAGAAATAACAGTGCATCTCACATTAACACTCCTATTTAATCATGTTTTCTCTGACTCAGTGGTTTTAATGAAGTAAGCAAGATCAATTAAGCATGCTTTTTTGGGTTGCTGACTTATTTTACTTTCCAGCTTATGGTTCAGTTAAAATCTATTTGTGAAAGTAAGGGTGTTTAAAGATTCCATCTAGATTTCAATATCTAGAAATATCCCCTGGATTTAATGTGAAGATCGGATGTAGCTACCCTTTGCATTTTGCACTTCTCCAAATTTGCAATGTGATTCTCAGCTCAAAGAATGTACTAAGTTGAGTATATTCAGTTATTATTTTCAGTTAAATATATATTTGGAAATAATATCTATTTTATGGCAGCAAAAAAAAAATGCAAACCATCACATATAAAGAAGGGTGTACTTATATTTATTAATATCTGGCATATTGCACAACTATTCAAAATTAGTGAGCTTATAGACTGAGAGATGGTAGGCAAATATTATATATTTGGTAGATATTTTCCCGATACTGGAAATAATATTACAGTGCTGGTACCAGGTGAGCTTCCTTGTGGAAGGCATTAAGTAAATGGTAAGCCGTGACCCTTTCTTTGGCCACGAGCTGCTTAATTTCAGACGGTGAGGGGTCCTGGAGGAGTGCGGAATACTGTGGAAGTTTCAGGACAGATAAATGGAAGCACTTTTTCATTCAGTGCTTCTTTAAGCTATGGCTTTCACTTGCATGAGAGGTGGTGACGGCCACCCATTTGGAAGGCTTTAAAAGGGGTTGTACACATTCGTGGTGAAGGTTCTCAATGGCTGCAAGTCCTGGGGGCCATGGCGCTATCTCCAGCATGGGGCTGTGTGCCATGTGCAGCAGTTGCAGGACAACTTGGGTAGGAAGGTTGTGTTGTGGGTTACCTGTAGGCACCTCGTTGCCACGTGAGCCAGAATGCTGGACCAGATGGACCTTTGATCTGATTCGGGGGGGGGGGGCTTTTCTCATGCTCTTAGTGTTAGTCAGGTTCCTGGAGCTGCAGAAGTCGATCCCTTAGGTAAGTAAGAAGCTGCCTTGTATTGAATCAGACCACGGAGCCAACCACTTCTGTGTTGTCTACACTGACTGGCACCGACTCTCAAGGGTTTCCATCTTTCCCTGCTTGGAAATGCTGGAGATGGATCCTAGACAAAAAGTAGGCCATTGATGATCCACACAGAACCCTCCAAGGGCTGATCTGGAGAAGAACCTGGACCACATGGAAAAGCCATGCCAGCTGACTGATAAAACTATGACGGTGAGGAGTTACTGTTTTCCCCTTCCACTGAGTAGCCTTGATGGTGAACTTTCACTTGTAGGTTGTCAAACACACGTCCAAATGACTGTGAAATGCATTCTAACGGTCTCCCAAATTGCTCCATTGGCCACGGCAACTCGGATAACCAAGGAGACAAACATGCTCAAGTCACTGGGACAAAATGATGGTGTCAATTGTCCAGGTGCTCTCCAAATGCAACAAGGATGACCAGGAGCACAAAAGGATTGCCACCCATGTTGACTCTGAATGCAGACTTCTGGTGACTGGGTCTGGGTGGTCTCAGCAACCATTCTTGCCCGCAGGGTAACTACAAGATTGGATGCATCATCTGGAGAAGGGGAGTGGAGAGAAAAAGCCGAGAGCTGGGCTATCTAAGTAATATGCTTAGGTGGTTATATAATAATTGACAGGACAGCCATTTAGCCTGCGTCAGAGTACTGTTTCTCTATCAAACAGACTTTCACATTGGCTCAGCAAGCTTGACTGATATGTATATTCTATTGCAGGCAATGTTAGTGAATGGAACACACACACATATTTTATGACGTCAGTGCAGTCTGCCCAAGGCTTCAGCGTTGTCATTACTGCAGGCAGAAAGCCCCTTAGCACTTGCTTTAGAAACATTTTTCTAACATAAACCTTTGGGACCATTTCTTGTTGTCTGCATGCAGTTGTTCAGAGCAAGGCACTTAGCATGCAGTGCCCACCAAGCGGAAGAATCTTCCATCCAAGATCAGGCCTGTACCAACACTTTTTATGTTTAAATGTATATTGATGACCTATCTGTTTATGTATCCGAGCCTTACCTATGTAACGCAGCCTTTCGTCTTATGCAGATATGATATATTCTACCTACAGATCTTTATTCTTGGTTTTTATGATTTGTGCCCATCACTGAAACAGTTTGGCATAAGTGGTATATAAATATTTGTACTTAAACAAAGCAATCCCTGTACTAATGGCCAGCTTAAATCCCACAGTCTTGCCCAATCCAAGTCAGTGCCCACCAAAGCAATCATCTTGTTTACAGGATGCAGGCATACCCTTCCAACTACAATCCTTCTTGATCTTTCATAATATGCTTCTTATCTGCATCCAGAGGTAACTTGCTCAAAGTCCTTCCCTGCAACCCTTCCACTGTACACCCTGTACTAGGACAAATTTCACACCACTCTATGTGCAAACAGAAAGAGAGGCTCCGCAGGGTTGTTTATCCTGTGAGCAAGTACACTGGAGCGGGAGACTCATTCCCCTGTATACGAGCTTGCAAAACACTTCCTGCTGGCCACAAGGGAGAAAGTACGCTCCTCCTGGCTGTGAGCCAACATAGCATGTTCATTTATGCAATGCAGAATGGGGAGCAATGACTCAGAGGGCCTTTAAGTAACAACTGTTTATCCGAGCCGCTCCCGAGGTTACCATATGTAGGTAAGCTCTGCCCAAGACCCAGGGCTACGTGCGAGGCACCTCCCATGCATAAACAACTTCGGAGCATCCGGTGATCTCGCTTTTGGACAATTTGGCACTCGGGAAACTTTCAGCCCATGGTTATTCGGTGCCCTCCTTAAACTGACAAACAGTAACCTTAAATTGCATTCAGGGGACGATACCATGAAAGATACTGCAATTTTGATCTTGTTCAATTAATTCCTCAGTCAGCTTCAGCTCTGGCTTGCTTACATAGGAAGGACTTCCAATTCCATTTGAATCCACTGGTATTTCTTCTCTTTTCTGGTGACGAGATCCTGAATAGATCCAGAAGCTTTTCTTACACTGCCTGTCACCCACAATCCCATCCCGTTGCTAATGAATCCAAGGAAAAAATTGGGTGGCAACAGCAGGTGTGTTTGTACAAACAGAAATCATTCTGTGGGAGTGCAGATGGGTGAACTGCATAAAACTCCAAGCTTTGCCACATTTCCACATAGCCCAGATTCTTTACCCGAAGCATTTCTGCCCAGCTTCTCGGCGTGTGCTCTTCACCCCAGTAATGCCAGTGGTGCTGGAAGTCCAGCAATGCGGACCTGACCTAGGTTGCTAGGTGAACCTGCCAAACATCTCTGGTCAGCTTGTGATCCTGACACAGCACACGTTGTACCAACACAGCTGTCGTTGCGCCTTGTCCTCAGCCTTTATTTACAGTTCATGTAATATAATAAAGGATGCTAAACACAAACATACCAGAGACTCTAATTTCAAAAAGCCCGTTGTTTTAGAAATTGCATTTAATTTTTAATCTGTGGAATTGCTTTACAGTTCCCAAGATGCTGGAAATTTGAGAATACTACAGAGAATAAAATTCTCTTTTAAATGCATTTTTGTCAAGGGAAAAAGAGAAGCATTCCAAGCATCTCCCTTCTACCAGCATGAGTGCAATGCTTTTAGGGTCCATTGTACAGTATTTACCACAAACCATCCTTCCTCAGCCATTTTTCCTCCAGATGCTTTGGACTACCACTCCAATCTTCCTTGGCCATTATCTATGCTGGCTGAGGCTGATGTGAGTTGTGGTCCAAGCCAGATGGAGCATACCAGATTGGGAGAAAGCTGCCATAAACAAATGAGAACACCATCGTGGAGCATATTTGTACTAAAAGAATCTACTGTCTAGATGAAATACAGCTGAATTTGATGGCTTATCTTTTTAGTGACCCTTGCAGTTATTAACAAGGTAAACAAAGTCCTATATGGCAAAGCCCTCTTCAGCAACCCAGGTTGAATGCAAACGTATGAGGTTTGCTCCAACGTAGCCACTTCCCCCCACAATTAGGGACAAAATAGACCTAGAACTTACAGCCATACTGAAATTGGACTTACTGAACTCACTGAAATTGGCGTGGTCTCCCATTCCATACTCCCATTCTATGAAGCTTTCACCCTAGAGATATTGTTTGGAGTTCTGTCTTTCAGAAGTATGGGACATGAGCAATGCAAAATGGGGCAGGAGGAATGAGCCTTTGGAAGAGCTTTGGGGTGGTAGGAAAAGAAGGAAAAGGAAGGCAGAAATGGTGAGAAAAGAGGAGGAGGAGCAGTCCGAGGAAGAAGAGAAGGATGCAGGTAGTGTGGCTTGTCATTTCATTAATCTTGTTACTTACCAAAAATTCTAACCTGAGTAAACAAATTCTGTTGTTTGTCTTTGGAGTAATTGCAATCTATCCCTTCTCTTCTGAATTACAGAAACCTAAGTCATTACATTATTCTTGCACCTCTTTGGAGAGTTGATCTCCCATAGTCGGCTCCCTCCCCTACTTCCCAACTTCCGTGGCTTTCCTTCACCCTCTAGGTCGATATTATTATGTATATAGTACAAGGAGACCTAACAAGGCTTCACTTGCATTCATTCCCCATCG
The DNA here is from genome assembly GCF_004798865.1 of Varanus komodoensis. Lineage (NCBI taxonomy): Eukaryota > Metazoa > Chordata > Lepidosauria > Squamata > Varanidae > Varanus > Varanus komodoensis. Next base: position 14,614,736 of record NW_025335549.1, on the reverse strand, counting down.
GTGCCTTTCTGTGCACTTAACAGAGCTATGCTGAGGGGCTGGACACTCACTGAACGATAATCTTAAGAAACAGTTCTCGCAACCATTGTTCCACCCTGCAAAACAAACAGCAGAAATTGAAGGAAATCGCCCCCTTTATTCTTTTCACCTTAGAATGGACCATATGTGTGTTTCGTTTCTCTCTCTCTCCTGTATTTTCTGCATCCTCCTTGCTAACTCCAAGAAGGTTTACCTGGGTCTCTGTAGGGCTAGTTACCTGCATTCATTTCCCTATCACCATCCCAATTAGATCATTCGTGAACCTATCCAGCCCCTTGTGTGTGCCTTTTCTTCTTATTTCCTTCAGCCTCAGCTGCATCTCTCCCAATCTAAATCCTGTCATGCCACTTCATTATTTAGTTATCAACTTATTCCATTCTGCTTCTGTGCCGCCCGGCAACCCGGAGGTTCGTCCACCAGTCCTTCTCCCAGCCCCCAGATTCTTACAAGAAGTGAACTAAATATGCCGTGGTCTTGTCCTATGTCAATGCCCTGTCCTCTGCTCATAATTTGAATAGTCTAATCTCAAGTCTGAAGACCAAAATACGTGCCTTCCCCCTACAAATGTGAACATCACACATGTGGAGAAGCAGCAGAGGTCGCCACTTTCTTCCACCTTTCCAGTTTCCGCTTGCAGACTGCTCTGGTACGTGCAGCAGTGGTCAGCTATGGCACTGGACTGGCGCCGGGGTCATTGCATTGTGGGCAATGTTTTGTCCCACCACTGAGTTCAGCGAGGCTTCCTCCTAACCCAGCGTAGCTAGGACTGCAGTTTTGAATTACGCCACCTATTTTGTTAGGGCAACATATCGCAGGACAGGGGTAAGATGGGCTCTGAGAGAGTTTGGGGGTCAGAGCAAGTCCAAACGCTCTCCTGACATGCTCCTAAGACTGCCCATTTAGGCCCCTCTTTGGAAGACTGGGAAAAAAAAAACATACTGTGATTACATGAACAAACAAGCAGGTAAATATATTCAGGTGTAATTAACCGATCTTGTACAGATTCCTTTTACCCATTCTGTTGTTGCTGTGCTATAATTATTACATAAGCTTACACCTGGGTTACAGAATTGTTCAGTAAAAGTGTGATTTGTGTGGCCCTCAGGACTCTCAACAGGAAATGCTAATAAAGCTGTTCTCTTCCTTATAGGTAAAAACAGCTTTGTCTGTTGAAACAATGGTGGCTGTCATAATGAGTCAGTTATCTAAGATGAAAGAACAAGCAAACAAACATTTTCTGGGAAATGCCTTCCTCATCTCCTTCAGCAAAAATGCAGGTCAGGATCCAGAATAAAACCAAGCCCTACCTTGTAGTAACAAGAATAGATGAAAGGAAAATACATGCCATCCTGAAATCAGTTTCTCCAGCAACCGTTCCCCAACAACATCTGTTAGCTTCATGGGTGTTGGATGACAGTCCCAGGGGCAATGTGCATATTTTTGGATATTTGGTGGTCCAGTCTGATGCAGGGCTACTTCCAAATGTATGTGTATAATGTCATTCTTAGTGCTGAAACCATTTATCTATTTCCTTATACGTATATTCTTCTATAATATGCATTTCTTGTAATATTGGGGCTTATAATACATTTTGTGAAGATATCCCATTAAGTTTTCTATTTTTAACTTACTGCTTCAAACTTTTAACAGTTTGTTATCCAAAATAACACATTAAGTGAGCAGCCCTGTGCAAGTTTAGACAGAAAATAGTCCTGTAATTCTAGCTGTAGGACTGTTTTCTGGCTATGCATGCACAGGATTGCATTCTGATGGTCAGGTGAGGAGGGCATAGGATTTTTTGGAGGCCCAGCTTTGAGGTCTTGTGAGCTTGGTGCTGGGACTCTGAGGGCCAAGCCTTGTCCCTGCCACCACCAGCACAGAAAGAACCACATCAGGTACCTCTCTGGGGTTACAATGGTCCTTTGTCGTCCAGAGAGGTCCTTGGAGAAGCAGGGAAGGGGAATGCCATGGGAGCAGGAAGGGAAGGAGGCTGGGGCCACCACCTCGCGCCAAATCCAAATTCTGCCCCTCTGCATTGCATCTTCAACACAGCCAAAACTGGCCACCTGGATGAAATGCAGAGTACAAGATGTGACCCTGACAAATATTACTGCTTGGATGCACACAAGGTTTCAAGTTCACGGGGTACAGGACTGTACTCTAAATGGATCGAATGGAGTTTCAAGATGTCTGCATTTGAACATGCTTAATGATAGCATTTTCTAGGAATGTATTAAATAAACACCATTGTGATCAAAGGAGAAAATCCCTAAACCGCATTTCATATAATGAACTCTTGCATGATTCAGGGCTATAGATGCTTCTGATCCTGGCACAGATGTGTTGACTGAATAACGGAAGTAGAAAGAAAAATAGATACTACTGGCAGAACGGCATTCCACTGCTCTGAAATAGTTTACTAAGCAGCCCCCTAAGTGCCCACATCATTTTTGTTCCTAATCTGTATCATGTACACAGATGAATTTACGCCTTTTGAAACGTTCCCTGCAATCTTCTAGACACATTACCCTTTACACAAGCAAGCCCCACTGAACCCAGGGGGATTTAATTCTGACTAAACACACTCATGATTGAACAGACTGACAAAGGACTTACGAAGGAAACAGAAAGTATGTAGTGGAAGTGGAATTTGAGTAATGCAAACATCTGTCATCACTTGATTGTAAAATATAGTGATCTCTTTATAAGAGAGCCATCCATAAGGAGCAATATTTGCATTCTTACTTGGAGAGCTTCAGTGTCATTTCGTTAGAAAGCTGATGGAGGCAAACTATACTTATTCCAATTAAGAATAGCTTAGCACAACACATGACTTCCAGTTATCAGTCAAAATGAACTTACAATTGTGTGCCTCCTGTTTCAAGATGGGGGCACTAAGACACACTCAAGATTGCATGCAAACAGTATTCCAAAGTGAAATGATAGGCAGAAGAAGGTATCAGATCAAGGCATGCAAGTAAGTGATCTAGAAGAATCTGGGACGTATCCTGAACCAGGTTCCTCTGGTAAAACCTTTTGCAGAGATGGCTCAGCTTTCCCAGTTGAACACAACCCTAATTCTTTGGCTTCACCTACAGAGAAGAGTATTGCTATGCATTTGTGTAAGCTAGAGGTTTTGTTCCTTCACTGTCTAGAACATAAGGTTACTAGAAGGGTAGCACAGGTTCTGCGTCAGAAAAACGTTGCATATTCAAAAGGGTACACCCGGTGTATGTGGGTGATACCACCACAGGTCTATTGATGTAGGCAGCATGAAAGATGTCTTGGTATTTGTAATTAGTCACAGAGAACAAGGATGCTTCTTTAGAACATGGGAACAGCTGTGCTGCATCAGACTCGAGACTTATCCAATTCAGCATCAGTACATAAGAAAGGTCATGCTGGATCAGACCAATGGTCCATTGGATCCAGCACTCCATTCACAGGATTCCCAGAGGTCAACCAAAAGCCTATGGGCAAGGAGGACACTAGCGCAATACAGCTATGTTCCCCATCAGCTGGCACTGAATGTCATACTAGGGACACGCACTGACTTTCTGTGCGCTGATTTCTGTGTCTACAGTTGCTCAGCAATGTATGACTCTAAAACCACTACAAAGTTTGAGAGTTCTCTCCGGCAGTCTCATCAATCCTGCAAACAGAGGAGGTAGACAAGTTTGGGTTTGAACTTTTTATTTACAGTTGAGTCACGATGACTGTACACACCAACTTTCATTCCACAATCTTATTTTCACTTTTTTCTCTTCCTTGGAAAACACACATGAGGGTCAACCAAATGTTCAAATGAAAAAGTATTACATAAATATACACATCTTTCACTGCAATACTTCTGTCATGAAGGAGGGGCGTGGTGATTTTCTTTTTCCTCCCAAGACTAGAAGTTGGGGACATCGAAATGGCTGATCCAGACAAAAGGAAGCGCTCCTGTGCACGGCACGCCATTCATTTATACAATTCACTGCCATAAAACCTGGTGCTGCCTACAAGCTACAATGGCTTCAAAAGAAAATTCATAGACAAAGGGTCTATCAGAGGTACTACTCAAGGTGTCGGCAGAATCAAGGTTCAGGGGCAGTATTGCACAGAGGACCATCTGCTGGGGAGCAACCATGAGAGAGCATGGCTGCCTTCGCATCCTGCTCACAGCATCTGCTTGGCCGCTGCAGGAATAGGTTGCCGGATGAGATCCGACATTTGGTCACATCTGGAACTGTCCCATGTACTTCAAGACAGGTAGCACTTTGCAGCACGCATTCCTCCCAAGCTTCTTGACAAGGAGTGCAGCAGTTGAGAACTTGAAATAGAGTAGTTGTAGCGTTTGATGCTCTTTTCCCAAACGGGTATCTAACTGGATGTCCTGTGCAACCCTTGCCTCTTTCCTCTTGCTAAATATGCAAAAGCAGTTTCTGGAGAGTGAAGAGTACAACTGGCTGGAGGGGACTGAGAAATCCCTTACACCAACTTCCCTAATCAAATGTGCATCCTTCCAGAGGCAAGCTCTAGTTTGACACTTATGTTTAAAAGAAGAAAAAAAACACTCCTGAAATTCTGTAGAGCATGCCCCCCAGAATCTGGGCATGTGCAATATTTGGAAGAAAACCTCCAAATATGGATATCCTTGTTGTTAAAGTCATTTGACAGCTGTGAGTAAAGTGTGTCAGCACAAGGTACCAGGAGCTGATTTTTTTTCTGTACTGCTTTATATTTACTAAGCTTTCCAGAAAAACAGTGAAACTAGCCAAGCTGCTTCTCTTCCTTATCCCTTAAAAATCCCCCCCACACTTCTCATCTTCCCCTCCCAAGCGGAAACTCTCCATTCACATAAGCCATGTGTGCACACGGGCGTGTTTGCATGCACTCGCGTTGTTTCCATCATGCTTATTCCTCTATGTAGGAAACATTAATTTTCAAATTTAGACGCCGCTCAAGAGCCCGATTTACGGGCTCCTCCTGTCAGCGGCTTCTGCAGGGCTCTACCGGATACGAAGCCACGAGCGCGCCTGCGATGAGCGCACACACCGGATCAAGCCTCTTCCCAGGCAGATCCCCGTTTACGCGGCCGTTTCGCTTAGACGCGCTTCCGCGCCGCTGATCAGGCCGGCGTGCTTGCCGCCGCTGTCGCTTTGCCGCCTCCCGACAGGAGGGTCATCCCGCCCGGCGCGGACACGCGCGCGCCGGGCGCTTCCCCACGACCCCGCGCGGGACTCCCCGCTCGGCGCGCCGCGTGCTTCGCGCCGGGCCTGGCGGCTCCCGGGCAGCCCCCGCCGGGCGGAGCCGCT